>NC_090764.1:64889558-64897058 GCF_036898095.1 Palaemon carinicauda | reverse complement strand
CCCTTTGGTGCATTACCGGCTGAATCTAACAGATCGTTACTGCATTCTGCCAAAAAGTTTTTTTTTTTTTTTTTTTGTCGCAATTTGGCCATAGCTCCTCCGTCCTCCGTAGAAATTAGAGGCGTTAGTGTATTTCACTCTGTGCTCTGGAAGCACAACGATCCATAGCCACACCTACTTTATATCTCTTCATAAATTATTATTATTATTATTATTATTATTATTATTATTATTATTATTAGCTAAGCTACAATCTTAGTTGGAAAAGCAGCATGCTATAAGCCCAAGGGCTCCAATAGGGAAAAATAGCCCAGTGATTAAAGAAAACGAGGAAATAAATAAACAAGGGAAATAATGAGCAATTAGAGTAGAATATTTTAAGATCATTAACAACATTAAAATAGATCTTCCATATATAAACATAACTTCACAGAAAACAAGAAAAGAATTAAGATAAAACATCATGCCCGAGTGTACCCTCAAGCAAGAGATCTCTACCCCAAAACAGTGGAAGACCATGGTACAGAGGCTATGGCACTACCCAAGACTAGAGAACAATGGTTTGATTTTGGAGTGTCCTCTGTATCTTCTTAATTACTTCCATCTGGCTGTCTAATGTATTTTAACATGCAAATGATCTCTGAATGGCTCTACAGGGCCCAACGTCAGGCTATATGGCCCAAGTTCAAAATCCAATTCGATCTAAAACCTGAAATGTTATTCTTAAGCGCTTGTATAACTTTCAGGTTAGCACTCCAAAAGACGGCTCTATCTCAGCTATTATTCAATAGTAGAATGATGCAGCAGATAGAATGTTCTAGTATTGTTCAAATTCCTTCATGATTATCATTTTGACCGGAGAGAACGGCCTTGGCATGAGCTCTGAGCCTGACCACAAGCCTATAAGCATGTGGACCAACCAATGCCATATTTTTTAGTTTCTAAACTATATCTGGTTTTAGATTGGAGATATGAATCGTCACACAAGATTGGACTGGCTTATAATGTACCCTAGTTCTTCGTTGGTTTATAGATAATCGGTTTACTAGTGTTCTAAGATTGACATTTTCGTCTTGTGTCTACTGTAGCCTCCCAGTGCCATTGCCAAACGTATTACTGCTCGGCCTCTCCCTATTCCTTGGGTAGACGGAGAGAGAGTAGTCATACTCTGGTGAGAGGGAGTAATCCGAGAGTTACACTCGGAAACCAGAATCTCCCACAAATTGCTGAATCGGCGGATTTTAGGTAGGAAAAGGGGAGTGGGTGGGTGGGAAGGGTTGAATCTGTGTGCGTGTGTATAATTCTCTAACTATACAATCATCATATATATATATGTATATATATATATATATATATATATATATATACACATACATATATGCATAAAAAATCACAAGGAAACGTGATGCTCAGATGCAAAAGAACCACAGGAGAAATGAAAATAGGAAATATAAGATGAAGTCCTGTATAGTCAGGACTAAATCTTAGATTTCCTACTTTCATTTCCCCTGTGGTTCCTTTACACACATTATATATATATATATATATATATATATATATATATATATATATATATATATATATATCTAAGTATATATATGCATATATAAATACACACACATATATATATTTATATATATGTATGTATATATATATATATGTATATATATGCATATATATTTATTTATTCATATATATATATATATATAATATACTATATTTATTGTTTGTTTATCTATTGAGGGATCCAAATGTGTGCTAGTTTTGCCCACAATTCACTTGTGTAAGATTTTGTTTGCAGTATTAATCACATTTATATTGCGGAAGTTACATACGTGTTTTGCTTTAAGGAGAGAGAGAGAGAGAGAGAGAGAGAGAGAGAGAGAGAGAGAGAGAGAGAGAGAGAGAGAGAGAGAATGTTTGGGTGTGGCATCCGGAAAGAAATGCTCTTGAGAATATATATATATATATATATATATATATATATATATATATATATATATATATATATATATATATATATATATATATATATATACACACACTTCATTAAACCAATCAGAATTCCTTCAGTGCAGTATTTGAAATGCGATATCAACTTCGTAAAACTGAACCACCGAGTGTAGTAAGTGTCACTCGAATTTGGATAAAGATTGTTGTTGGTTTGGACATTTCCCGGGTTTTTTAGTGTTTTACATTTAATAAGCTGTAAGATGACTCTAGTATGTTTTTATTAGGTTGAAATCGAGTTTACAGGTAGATTTTAAACAAATTTTATTTGAGTACTTAGCAACTTACGATTGAGAACTTTCACTATAGCAGCATTTGAGGAGCTGGTCTTCTATGCTGGCTTGCTGCCTAATACTGCAGTGCTGGTATCAACATATTTTACTTATGATGTTTATGTAAATATTATTCTTCCGGGATTGTGAATTAATTATTTTTATTTATTACAATTGTCTTCGGTTGCTTATCTTTAATAAGTGTTCCTCAATTTCGTTTTTATTGATTTCCACTTTTCTCAGTTGCCACAGGATTGTAATTTTCGTGGTAGTGATGGTGTGCCTGTCAGCATTTTAAGGTCAAAATAAAGAACACAGATTTTTTTTGCATTAGAGAGGGTTTTTGAATTCCATGCCAACACCTATCCGAGTGGTCAGGACCTAAAACCGTTGAGGTCACTAAGGTTAGGCACTATGACCATTGAGGTGACTAAGGTCAGGCACTAGGACTGTTGAGGTCACTGAGGTTAGTCACTAGGACTGATGAGGTCACTGAGGTCAGGCACTAGGGCAGTTGTGGTCACTGAGGTTAGGCACTAGGACTCTATGAGGTCCCTGAGGTCAGGCACTAAGACTGTTGAGGTCACTGAGGTCAGGCACTACGACCGTTGAGGTCACTAACATCAGGCTAGGACTGTTGAGGTTACTAAGGACAGGAGCTTGGACCGTTGAGGTCACTATGGACAAGGCACTAGGACCGTTGAGGTCACTAAGGTCAGGCACTAGGACCGTTGATGTCACTAAGGTCAGGAACTAGGACCGTTGAAGTCACTAAGGACAGGTACTAGGACCGTTGATGTCACTAAGGTCAGGTACTAGGACCGTTGAGGTCATTAATGACGGACACTAGGACCGTCGATGTCACTAAGGTCAGGCACTAGGACCGTTGATGTCACTAAGGTCATGCACTAGGACCGTTGAGGTCATTAATGACGGACACTAGGACCGTCGATGTCACTAAGGTCAGGTACTAGGACCGTTGAGGTCATTAATGACGGACACTAGGACCGTTGATGTCACTAAGGTCAGGAACTAGGACCGTTGAAGTCACTAAGGACAGGTACTAGGACCGTTGATGTCACTAAGGTCATGCACTAGGACCGTTGAGGTCATTAATGACGGACACTAGGACCGTCGATGTCACTAAGGTCAGGCACTAGGACCGTTGATGTCACTAAGGTCAGGAACTAGGACATTTGAGGTCACTAAGGTCAGGTACTAGGACCATTGAGGTCACTAAGATTGGGCACTAGGACTGTTGAGGTCACTAAGATCGGGCACTTGTGCCGTTGAAGTCACTAAGGACAGGCACTAGGATATTTGAGGTCACTAAGGTCAGGCACTAGGATTGTTGAGGTCAGTAAGGTCAGACACTAGGACCGTTGATGTCACTAAGGTCAGGAACTAGGACCGTTGAAGTCACTAAGGACAGGTACTAGGACCGTTGATGTCACTAAGGTCATGCACTAGGACCGTTGAGGTCATTAATGACGGACACTAGGACCGTCGATGTCACTAAGGTCAGGCACTAGGACCGTTGATGTCACTAAGGTCAGGAACTAGGACATTTGAGGTCACTAAGGTCAGGTACTAGGACCATTGAGGTCACTAAGATTGGGCACTAGGACTGTTGAGGTCACTAAGATCGGGCACTTGTGCCGTTGAAGTCACTAAGGACAGGCACTAGGATATTTTAGGTCACTAAGGTCAGGCACTAGGATTGTTGAGGTCAGTAAGGTCAGACACTAGGACCGTTGATGTCACTAAGGTCAGGAACTAGGACCGTTGAAGTCACTAAGGACAGGTACTAGGACCGTTGATGTCACTAAGGTCAGGTACTAGGACCGTTGATGTCACTAAGGTCAGGTACTAGGACCGTTGATGTCACTAAGGTCATGCACTAGGACCGTTGAGGTCATTAATGACGGACACTAGGACCGTCGATGAGGTCACCAAGGTCTGAGAATACCAGCGACGAATTTCCCATTGAGTTGGGATCTTTCAACCTAAATAACAAGTTTTGAGAGCACTGTAATAGTTCAGTGGCTACTTTCCACTTGGTAAGGGTAGAAGAGACCCTTTAGCCATGGTAAGCAGCTCTTTTAGGAGAAGGGCACTCCAAAATCAAACCATTATTCTCTAGTCTTGGGTAGTGTCATAGCGTCTGTATCATGGTCTTCTACTGTTTTTGGTTAGAGTACTCTTACAGTACTTCAGTGTACACTTAGGCACATTATTCTGCTTCCTTATCTGCTTTTTCTCCTGGGCTATTTTCCTGTTGGAGCCCTTGGGTCTGTAGCATCCTGCTTTTACAACTAGGGTTGTAGCTTAGCTAATAATAATAATAATAATAATATCTTGGTAGGAGACCCTCCTTCAAACAGGTACTAGGGCCGTTGATGTCACTAAGGTCAGGCATATAAGGATATATAAGGACCCAGATCTAGCCAGAGCCTCACTTCTCGCCTGAAGACGGAGCAAGCTGTTCCGAAACGCGTCGCAACCCACTCCTGACTTTACCTGTTCTAATTTTCCAGCCTTAACCTGATTTGTATCCTTCACCCTGATGAGCTTCGCCAACTTGCTAGCTGAATGAGAGCAATCCTGAAAAAAGAATTGTCCGAAGAATCGAGAAATTGGACAAGAAATTGAATTCTGCCGATGCAGCCATAGTAAATAATAATAATAATAATGTATGTATGTCTGTCGGTGACTATCAGCAGCGTCTTCACTAAACTTCACTAAACGTTTATAAATTAAAAAAAAAAAAAGTAAACCAATTTTCATAAAGCATATCTCCAGTTAAAAAAAAAAAAAAAAACGCTCAAGAAACAATAATTCAGTAAGCCTAAAGAATTCATCAAAAAATCGATGACAATCATTCTGAAATTACCCATAAAACTACTGATATTCGTCAATTATCAATAACTTAATTAAAAAAATTTGTTAAATGTTTGCCTAGCATTCGCATGGCAGCAGATCGATCCCAGTCCAGGGCCGTGAGTTTAAGCTGTTTACCGGAGAGGCCACTGCTGTGCTTGGGCACCACAGTGTGGGTGTTGGGCTTGCCCGGCTGACGTTCTGGTGAGCATCGATTCTGATGAAACTGGAACTGAAACCAGACACATTTACATTTAAATACTGTACAATTCAGCTGTGGTTTCAAGATGGCTGAGTGGGGATACCTTAACGTGGTGAAAGCTGCACTAGTCAGGGCTACTCATCATACTAGCCTAGGTTGGTTTGCTGTGAGCGATCAGACAAAAATCTTTCACCATCACCAATCCGTACTGGCCAGTTTAATGAATAATGACACGTCTAGGCCTTTGTCCAGCAATGGACTAGAAACAGCTGCATTTGTTGTTGTTGACAAAATAGAGTAATAAGTTATCTAGTCTGGGAATATATCTAGTGTCATATTCAACCAACCTCAAATCCCCCCCCCCCCTTTCCATTTGTCAGTAGGTACAGTTGGACACAGGAAATCCTAGCACACCTCTCTCGAAGGAAGTGCACTCTGTCACACCCTAACTGCACTGCGAGTAACCACGTATTGAGGGGAGAGATGGCAGAGGGGGTGGGTGATGCTACATACAGGAACTCCTCGTACAGAGAACTTATGTGCTGGAGTCAAGCGAAAGGGTTTGAGAATGGCAAATGTAATCTCGAGGAATTGCTCAAACACCAGAAGGCTAAAGTCTTCGGGCGCCTTCCTACGCATTCCCCCTTTGATGTGGAAATAAGAAAATAGATATTTATTAATGAAATGTATGGCAGAAGGGCTGAATCATAACACGAAGACTGACCTGCCACTATGCTTTACTCAACCAACCACGTAATTATTCTTTTTTTCTGAAATGGACTAACTTTCCAGTTCTGATGGAAGAAGAAGAAGAAACCACATCCTTTCGAAATCCATTGCGTACATTCCTATCCTTTGGTGGTGCCTCCAATCACAGCACGGTTAATCTATGACGCATGTGTTTTAAAGCGTACACAAGACCCCATATTTAAACTAGAAGTACTTTGTTTGTACAGCTTTAAAGAAGTGCTCGCGTGCGTGCATATGTTGGACATCTTCCATGTGTTGAATCGTGCTGGCCGGTATGTCAACAATTGGCCTCCGGCCGCTGAATGTAACTGTTCTGGAAGAGACGTTTCCTCAACTTTGTCTTGTACTTCTTCTTTAACCCTGTACCTGAAATATGTACTGTTCGTTGGTTTGAATCACTTGAGAAGGGAAGTATTTTGATGCAAAATTATACAATGTTATGATAGTTAATTTACAAGGACACTTTCTGTTGTTGCATTACAATCACAATCTGCTCTCGATGGCAAACAATTGTATTTGACGCTCGAGGTTGTAGGTTATGCTACATCCCATGGTTGAAGTTCAATTACTCCAGTAACTTCCAAACTCCAGGCATAAGAGTGTCGGTCGTCGCTCAGTTATACATTAAATATGAGAATAATTGTACTTTCATAAACATTTACGTCTTTCTTTAATGACATATTTTTGTAATTATTTACTGCATTAATATATTATTTGACTGCATAAATATATGATTTAATTGTATATTTTTTTTTGCATCTGTCTCCCACCTTAATATAATTTTTTTGTTCATCTTCAACTTTATTCTTCATTTTCAAAAACATCTCTACTGCACTGTCTTCTCTGTATATAGTCTATTCATATTTCCTTTCTTATTTTGTATTTTTCCCTAATTACGTCAAAGGACTTTTTGCATATCGTGTTTTCTACGTGGATTATGAGACTAGTAATAATAATAAAACTGTCAAAGACAATAAATTCTATCCATTATATATATATATATATATATATATATATATATATATATATATATATATATATATATATATATATATAATATTCATTCCTTCTGAATGGGGGTACCTTAACTGGTGAAAGGGTTTGCGCATCGCCATAATCAGCAAAGCTGTACTAGTCAGGACCACCCTTAACATAGTAGGTTTGCTTGCTGTGAGCATTCAGACGAAACCTCCCATCACCAATCTGCACTGGCCAGCTTATTGATATAAACTGGCTAAATCCCAGACATATCTGCAGCCTTTGTCTGCAGTGGACTAGAAACGGCTGCTTTTGTTGTTACGTACACACACACACACACACACACATATATATATATATATATATATATATATATATATATATATATATATATATATATATGTGTGT
>NC_090764.1:64866396-64889058 GCF_036898095.1 Palaemon carinicauda | reverse complement strand
GGGAGCTAAAAAGAGGTTGAAGATCTTCTAATGCAAGGGGTGTGGAGCTAAAAAGAGGTCAAAGAACTTCTAATGCAAGGGGTGTGGGAGCTAAAAAGAGGTCAAAGAACTTCTAATGCAAGGGGTGTGGGAGCTAAAAAGAGGTCAAAGAACTTCTAATGCAAGGGGTGGGGGAGCTAAAAAGAGGTCAAAGCACTTCTAATGCAAGGGGTGGGGAAGCTAAAAAGAGGTAAAAAAACTTCTAATGCAAGGGGTGGGGGAGCTAAAAAGAGGTCAAAGAACTTCTAATGCTAGGGGTGGGGGAGCTAAAAGAACTTCTAATGCAAGGGGTGGGAGAACTAAAAAGAGGTCAAAGAACTTCTAATGCAAGGGTGGGGGAGCTAAAATGAGGTCAAAGAACTTCTAATGCAAGGGGTGGGGGAGCTAAAAAGAGGTCAAAGAACTTCTAATGAAAGAGGTGGGGGAGCTAAAAAGAGGTCAAAGAACTTCTAATGCAAGGGGTGTGGGAGCTAAAAAGAGGTCAAAGAACTTCTAATGCAAGGGGTGGGGGAGCTAAAAAGAGGTCAAAGAACTTCTATGAAAGGGGTGGGGGAGCTAAAAGAACTTCTAATGCAAGGGGTGGGGGAGCTAAAAAGAGGTCAAAGAACTTCTTATGCAAGGGGTGGGGGAGCTAAAAAGAGGTCAAAGAACTTCTAATGCAAGGGGTGGGGAGCTTAAAAGAGGTCAAAGAACTTCAAATGCAAGGGGTGTGGGAGCTAAAAAGAGGTCAAAGAACTTCTAATGCAAGGGGCGTGAGAACTAAAAAAAGGTGAAAGAACTTCTAATGCAAGGGGTGGGTGGAGCTAAAAGGAGGTCAAAGAACTTCTAATGCAAGGGGTGGGGGAGCTAAAAGAGGTCAAAGAACTACTTATGCAAGGGGTGGGGGAGCTAAAAAGAGGTCAAAGAACTTCTAATGCAAGGGGTGGGGGAGCTAAAAAGAGGTCAAAGTACTTCTAATGCAAGGGGTGGGGGAGCTAAAAAGAGGTCAAAGAACTTTTAATGCAAGGGGTGGGGGAGCTAAAAAGAGGTCAAAGAACTTCTAATGCAAGGGGTGTGGGAGCTAAAAAGAGGTCAAAGAACTTCTAATGCAAGGGGTGGAGGAGCTAAAAGGAGGTCAAAGAACTTCTAGTGCAAGGGGTGTGGGAGCTAAAAGGAGGTCAAAGAACTTCTAGTGCAAGGGGTGTGGGAGCTAAAAAGAGGTCAAAGAACTTCTAATGCAAGGGGTGTGGGAGCTAAAAGAGGTCAAAGAACTTATAATGCAAGGGGTGGGGGAGCTAAAAAAAGGTCAAAGAACTTCTAATGCAAGGGGTGTGGGAGCTAAAAAGAGGTCAAAGAACTTCTAATGCAAGGGGTGGGGGAGCTAAAGAGAGGTCAAGAACTTCTAATGCAAGGGGTGGGGGAGCTAAAAAGAGGTCAAAGAACTTCTAATGCAAGGGGTGGGGGAGCTAAAAAGAGGTAAAAGAACTTCTAATGAAAGGGGTGGTGGGAGCTAAAAAGAGGTCAAAGAACTTCTAATGCAAGGGGTGTGGGAGCTAAAAAGAGGTCAAAGAACTTCTAATGCAAGGGGTGTGGGAGCTAAAAGGAGGTCAAAGAACTTCTAATGCAAGGGGTGTGGGAGCTAAAAAGAGGTCAAAGAAATTCTAATGCAAGGGGTGGGGGAGCTAAAAAGAGGTCAAAGAACTTCTAATGGCAAGGGGTGTGTGGGAGCTAAAAAGAAGTCAAAGAACTTCTAATGCAAGGGGTTGGGGAGCTAAAAGGAGGTCAAAGAACTTCTAATGCAAGGGGTGGGGGAGCTAAAAAGAGGTCAAAGAACTTCTAATGCAAGGGGTGGGGGAGCTAAAAAGAGGTCAAAGAACTTCTAATGCAAGGGGTGTGAGAGCTAAAAAGAGGTCAAAGAAATTCTAATGCAAGGGGTGGGGGAGCTAAAAAGAAGTCAAAGAACTTCTAATGCAAGGGGTGGGGGAGCTAAAAAGAGGTCAAAGAATTTCTAATGCAAGGGGTGTGGGAGCTAAAAGAGGTCAAAGAACTTCTAATGCAAGGGGTGGGGGAGCTAAAAAGAGGTAAAAAAACTTCTAATGCAAGGGGTGTGGGAGCTAAAAAGAGGTCAAAGAACTTCTAATGCAACGGGTGGGGGAGCTAAAAGGAGGTCAAAGAACTTCTAATGCAACGGGTGGGGGAGCTAAAAAAAGGTCGAAGAACTTTTAATGCAAGGGGTGGGGGAGCTAAAAAGAGGTCAAAGAACTTAATGCAAGGGGTGGGGGAGCTAAAAAGAGGTCAAAGAACTTCTAATGCAAGGGGCGTGGGAGCTAAAAAGAGGTCAAAGAACTTCTAATGCAAGGGGTGTGGGAGCTAAAAAGAGGTCAAAGAACTTCTAATGCAAGGGGTGTGGGAGCAAAAAAGAGGTCAAAGAACTTCTAGTGAAGGGGTGTGGGAGCTAAAAAGTGGTCAAAGAACTTCTAATGCAAGGGGTGGGGGAGCTAAAGAGAGGTCAAAGAACTTCTAATGCAAGAGGTGTGGGAGCTAAAAAGAGGTCAAAGAACTTCTAATGCAAGGGGTGGGGGAGCTAAAAAGAGGTCAAAGAACTTCTAATGCAAGGGGTGGGGGATAGATGTCACCAGCGAGGCTTTGGGGAAGGCGCTGCAGCGTCTGTGTTCTTTCCGATGCGTAAACTTAATTAAATACAAGTAAAAACAGGGCATTAAATACATATTATAAATAATAAACTCTTCCTTATCTTGACAGCACAAATGAAATGTTAGAGGTGTGGGAGCTATAAAGAGAGGTCAAAGAACTTCTAATGCTTGAGGTAAGGGAGCTGAAAAGAGGTCAAAGAACTTCTAATGCTAGAGGTGTGGGAGCTAAAAAGAAGTCAAAGAACTTCTAATGCTAGAGGTGTGCGAGCTAAAAAGAGGTCAAAGAACTTCTAATACAAGGGGTGTGGGAGCTAAAAAGAGGTCAAAGAACTTCTAATGCAAGGGGTGTGGGAGCTAAAAAGAGGTCAAAGAACTTCTAATGCTAGAGGTGTGGGAGCTAAAAAGAAGTCAAAGAACTTCTAATGCTAGACGTGTGGGAGCTAAAAAGAAGTCAAAGAACTTCTAATGCTAGAGGTGTGGGAGCTAAAAAGAGGCCAAAGAACTTCTAATGCTAGAGGTGTGGGAGCTAAAAAGAGGTCAAAGAACTTCCAATGGTAGAGGTGTGGGAGTTAAAAAGAGGTCAAAGAACTTCTAATGCTAGAGGTAAGGGAGCTGAAAAGTGGTCAAAGAACTTTTAATGCAAGGGGTGTGGGAGCTAAAAAGAGGTCAAAGAACTTCTAATGCAAAGGGTGTGGGAGCTAAAAAGAGGTCAAAGAACTTCTAATGCAAGGGCTGTGGGAGCTAAAAAGAGGTCAAAGAACTTCTAATGCAAGGGGTGGGGAAGCTAAAAAGAGGTCAAAGAACTTTTAATGCAAGGGGTGTGGGAGCTAAAAAGAGGTCAAAGAACTTTTAATGCAAGGGGTGGGGAAGCTAAAAAGAGGTCAAAGAACTTCTAATGCAAGGGGTGTGGGAGCTAAAAAGAGGTCAAAGAATTTCTAATGCAAGGGGTGTGGGAGCTAAAAAGAGGTCAAAGAACCTCTAATGCAAGGGGTGTGGGAGCTAAAAAGAGGTCAAAGAACTTCTAATGCAAGGGGTGTGGGAGCTAAAAAGAGGTCAAAGAACTTCTAATGCAAGGGGTGGGGGAGCTAAAAGGAGGTCAAAGAACTTCTAATGCAAGGGGTGGGGGAGCTAAAAAGAGGTCAAAGAACTTCTCATGCAAGGGGTGGGGGAGCTAAAACGAGGTCAAAGAACTTCTAATGCAAGGGGTGGGGGAGCTAAAAAGAGTTCAAAGAACTTCTAATGCAAGGGGTGGGGGAGCTAAAAAGAGGTCAAAGAACTTCTAATGCAAGGGGTGTGGGAGCTAAAAAGAGGTCAAAGAACTTCTAATGCAAGAGATGTGGGAGCTAAAAAGAGGTCAAAGAACTTCTAATGCAAGGGGTGTGGGAGCTAAAAAGAGGTCAAAGAACTTCTAATGCATGGGGTGTGGGAGCTAAAAATTGGTCAAAGAACTTCTAATGCAATGGGTGTGGGAGCTAAAAAGAGGTCAAAGAACTTCTAATGCAAGGGGTGTGGGAGCTAAAAAGAGATCAAAGAACTTCTAATGCAAGGGGTGGAGGAGCTAAAAGGAGGTCAAAGAACTTCTAATGCAAGGGGTGGGGGAGCTAAAAAGAGGTCAAAGAACTTCTAATGCGAGGGGTGTGGGAGATAAAAAGAGGTCAAAGAACTTCTAATGCAAGGGATGTGGGAGCTAAAAAGAGGTCAAAGAACTTCTAATGCAAGGGGTGGGGGAGCTAAAAAAAGGTCAAAGAACTTCTAATGCAAGGGGTGTGGGAGCTAAAAAGAGGTCAAAGAACTTCTAATGCAAGGGGTGGGGGAGCTAAAAGGAGGTCAAATAACTTCTAATGCAAGGGGTGGGGGAGCTAAAAAGAGGTCAAAGAACTACTTATGCAAGGGGTGGGGGAGCTAAAAAGAGGTCAAAGAACTTCTAATGCAAGGGGTGGGGGAGCTAAAAAGAGGTCAAAGTACTTCTAATGCAAGGGGTGGGGGAGCTAAAAAGAGGTCAAAGAACTTTTAATGCAAGGGGTGGGGGAGCTAAAAAGAGGTCAAAGAACTTCTAATGCAAGGGGTGTGGGAGCTAAAAAGAGGTCAAAGAACTTCTAATGCAAGGGGTGGAGGAGCTAAAAGGAGGTCAAAGAACTTCTAGTGCAAGGGGTGTGGGAGCTAAAAGGAGGTCAAAGAACTTCTAGTGCAAGGGGTGTGGGAGCTAAAAAGAGGTCAAAGAACTTCTAATGCAAGGGGTGTGGGAGCTAAAAAGAGGTCAAAGAACTTATAATGCAAGGGGTGGGGGAGCTAAAAAAAGGTCAAAGAACTTCTAATGCAAGGGGTGTGGGAGCTAAAAAGAGGTCAAAGAACTTCTAATGCAAGGGGTGGGGGAGCTAAAGAGAGGTCAAAGAACTTCTAATGCAAGGGGTGGGGGAGCTAAAAAGAGGTCAAAGAACTTCTAATGCAAGGGGTGGGGGAGCTAAAAAGAGGTAAAAGAACTTCTAATGAAAGGGGTGTGGGAGCTAAAAAGAGGTCAAAGAACTTCTAATGCAAGGGGTGTGGGAGCTAAAAAGAGGTCAAAGAACTTCTAATGCAAGGGGTGTGGGAGCTAAAAGGAGGTCAAAGAACTTCTAATGCAAGGGGTGTGGGAGCTAAAAAGAGGTCAAAGAAATTCTAATGCAAGGGGTGGGGGAGCTAAAAAGAGGTCAAAGAACTTCTAATGCAAGGGGTGTGGGAGCTAAAAAGAGGTCAAAGAACTTCTAATGCAAGGGGTTGGGGAGCTAAAAGGAGGTCAAAGAACTTCTAATGCAAGGGGTGGGGGAGCTAAAAAGAGGTCAAAGAACTTCTAATGCAAGGGGTGGGGGAGCTAAAAAGAGGTCAAAGAACTTCTAATGCAAGGGGTGTGAGAGCTAAAAAGAGGTCAAAGAAATTCTAATGCAAGGGGTGGGGGAGCTAAAAAGAAGTCAAAGAACTTCTAATGCAAGGGGTGGGGGAGCTAAAAAGAGGTCAAAGAATTTCTAATGCAAGGGGTGTGGGAGCTAAAAAGAGGTCAAAGAACTTCTAATGCAAGGGGTGGGGGAGCTAAAAAGAGGTAAAAAAACTTCTAATGCAAGGGGTGTGGGAGCTAAAAAGAGGTCAAAGAACTTCTAATGCAACGGGTGGGGGAGCTAAAAGGAGGTCAAAGAACTTCTAATGCAACGGGTGGGGGAGCTAAAAAAAGGTCGAAGAACTTTTAATGCAAGGGGTGGGGGAGCTAAAAAGAGGTCAAAGAACTTAATGCAAGGGGTGGGGGAGCTAAAAAGAGGTCAAAGAACTTCTAATGCAAGGGGCGTGGGAGCTAAAAAGAGGTCAAAGAACTTCTAATGCAAGGGGTGTGGGAGCTAAAAAGAGGTCAAAGAACTTCTAATGCAAGGGGTGTGGGAGCAAAAAAGAGGTCAAAGAACTTCTAGTGAAGGGGTGTGGGAGCTAAAAAGTGGTCAAAGAACTTCTAATGCAAGGGGTGGGGGAGCTAAAGAGAGGTCAAAGAACTTCTAATGCAAGAGGTGTGGGAGCTAAAAAGAGGTCAAAGAACTTCTAATGCAAGGGGTGGGGGAGCTAAAAAGAGGTCAAAGAACTTCTAATGCAAGGGGTGGGGGATAGATGTCACCAGCGAGGCTTTGGGGAAGGCGCTGCAGCGTCTGTGTTCTTTCCGATGCGTAAACTTAATTAAATACAAGTAAAAACAGGGCATTAAATACATATTATAAATAATAAACTCTTCCTTATCTTGACAGCACAAATGAAATGTTAGAGGTGTGGGAGCTATAAAGAGAGGTCAAAGAACTTCTAATGCTTGAGGTAAGGGAGCTGAAAAGAGGTCAAAGAACTTCTAATGCTAGAGGTGTGGGAGCTAAAAAGAAGTCAAAGAACTTCTAATGCTAGAGGTGTGCGAGCTAAAAAGAGGTCAAAGAACTTCTAATACAAGGGGTGTGGGAGCTAAAAAGAGGTCAAAGAACTTCTAATGCAAGGGGTGTGGGAGCTAAAAAGAGGTCAAAGAACTTCTAATGCTAGAGGTGTGGGAGCTAAAAAGAAGTCAAAGAACTTCTAATGCTATACGTGTGGGAGCTAAAAAGAAGTCAAAGAACTTCTAATGCTAGAGGTGTGGGAGCTAAAAAGAGGCCAAAGAACTTCTAATGCTAGAGGTGTGGGAGCTAAAAAGAGGTCAAAGAACTTCCAATGGTAGAGGTGTGGGAGTTAAAAAGAGGTCAAAGAACTTCTAATGCTAGAGGTAAGGGAGCTGAAAAGTGGTCAAAGAACTTTTAATGCAAGGGGTGTGGGAGCTAAAAAGAGGTCAAAGAACTTCTAATGCAAAGGGTGTGGGAGCTAAAAAGAGGTCAAAGAACTTCTAATGCAAGGGCTGTGGGAGCTAAAAAGAGGTCAAAGAACTTCTAATGCAAGGGGTGGGGAAGCTAAAAAGAGGTCAAAGAACTTTTAATGCAAGGGGTGTGGGAGCTAAAAAGAGGTCAAAGAACTTTTAATGCAAGGGGTGGGGAAGCTAAAAAGAGGTCAAAGAACTTCTAATGCAAGGGGTGTGGGAGCTAAAAAGAGGTCAAAGAATTTCTAATGCAAGGGGTGTGGGAGCTAAAAAGAGGTCAAAGAACCTCTAATGCAAGGGGTGTGGGAGCTAAAAAGAGGTCAAAGAACTTCTAATGCAAGGGGTGTGGGAGCTAAAAAGAGGTCAAAGAACTTCTAATGCAAGGGGTGGGGGAGCTAAAAGGAGGTCAAAGAACTTCTAATGCAAGGGGTGGGGGAGCTAAAAAGAGGTCAAAGAACTTCTCATGCAAGGGGTGGGGGAGCTAAAACGAGGTCAAAGAACTTCTAATGCAAGGGGTGGGGGAGCTAAAAAGAGTTCAAAGAACTTCTAATGCAAGGGGTGGGGGAGCTAAAAAGAGGTCAAAGAACTTCTAATGCAAGGGGTGTGGGAGCTAAAAAGAGGTCAAAGAACTTCTAATGCAAGAGATGTGGGAGCTAAAAAGAGGTCAAAGAACTTCTAATGCAAGGGGTGTGGGAGCTAAAAAGAGGTCAAAGAACTTCTAATGCATGGGGTGTGGGAGCTAAAAATTGGTCAAAGAACTTCTAATGCAATGGGTGTGGGAGCTAAAAAGAGGTCAAAGAACTTCTAATGCAAGGGGTGTGGGAGCTAAAAAGAGATCAAAGAACTTCTAATGCAAGGGGTGGAGGAGCTAAAAGGAGGTCAAAGAACTTCTAATGCAAGGGGTGGGGGAGCTAAAAAGAGGTCAAAGAACTTCTAATGCGAGGGGTGTGGGAGATAAAAAGAGGTCAAAGAACTTCTAATGCAAGGGATGTGGGAGCTAAAAAGAGGTCAAAGAACTTCTAATGCAAGGGGTGGGGGAGCTAAAAAAAGGTCAAAGAACTTCTAATGCAAGGGGTGTGGGAGCTAAAAAGAGGTCAAAGAACTTCTAATGCAAGGGGTGGGGGAGCTAAAAGGAGGTCAAATAACTTCTAATGCAAGGGGTGAGGGAGCTAAAAAGAGGTCAAAGAACTTCTAATACAAGGGGTGGGGGAGCTAAAAAGAGGTAAAAGAACTTCTAATGAAAGGGGTGTGGGAGCTAAAAAGAGGTCAAAGAACTTCTAATGCAAGGGGTGTGGGAGCTAAAAAGAGGTCAAAGAACTTCTAATGCAAGGGGTGTGGGAGCTAAAAGGAGGTCAAAGAACTTCTAATGCAAGGGGTGTGGGAGCTAAAAAGAGGTCAAAGAAATTCTAATGCAAGGGGTGGGGGAGCTAAAAAGAGGTCAAAGAACTTCTAATGCAAGGGGTGTGGGAGCTAAAAAGAGGTCAAAGAACTTCTAATGCAAGGGGTTGGGGAGCTAAAAGGAGGTCAAAGAACTTCTAATGCAAGGGGTGGGGGAGCTAAAAAGACATCAAAGAACTTCTAATGCAAGGGGTGGGGGAGCTAAAAAGAGGTTGAAGAACTTCTAATGCAAGGGGTGTGAGAGCTAAAAAGAGGTCAAAGAAATTCTAATGCAAGGGGTGGGGGAGCTAAAAAGAAGTCAAAGAACTTCTAATGCAAGGGGTGGGGTAGCTAAAAAGAGGTCAAAGAATTTCTAATGCAAGGGGTGTGGGAGCTAAAAAGAGGTCAAAGAACTTCTAATGCAAGGGGTGGGGGAGCTAAAAAGAGGTAAAAAAAACTTCTAATGCAAGGAGTGTGGGAGCTAAAAAGAGGTCAAAGAACTTCTAATGCAACGGGTGGGGGAGCTAAAAGGAGGTCAAAGAACTTCTAATGCAAGGGGTGGGGAGCTAAAAAAAGGTCGAAGAACTTTTAATGCAAGGGGTGGGGGAGCTAAAAAGAGGTCAAAGAACTTAATGCAAGGGGTGGGGGAGCTAAAAAGAGGTCAAAGAACTTCTAATGCAAGGGGTGTGGGAGCTAAAAAGAGGTCAAAGAACTTCTAATGCAAGGGGTGTGGGAGCTAAAAAGAGGTCAAAGAACTTCTAATGCAAGGGGTGTGGGAGCAAAAAAGAGGTCAAAGAACTTCTAGTGAAGGGGTGTGGGAGCTAAAAAGTGGTCAAAGAACTTCTAATGCAAGGGGTGGGGGAGCTAAAGAGAGGTCAAAGAACTTCTAATGCAAGAGGTGTGGGAGCTAAAAAGAGGTCAAAGAACTTCTAATTCAAGGGGTGAGGGAGCTAAAAAGAGGTCAAAGAACTTCTAATGCAAGGGGTGGGGGATAGATGTCACCAGCGAGGCTTTGGGGAAGGCGCGGCAGCGTCTGTGTTCTTTCCGATGCGTAAACTTAATTAAATACAAGTAAAAACAGGGCATTAAATACATATTATAAATAATAAACTCTTCCTTATCTTGACAGCACAAATGAAATGTTAGAGGTGTGGGAGCTATAAAGAGAGGTCAAAGAACTTCTAATGCTTGAGGTAAGGGAGCTGAAAAGAGGTCAAAGAACTTCTAATGCTAGAGGTGTGGGAGCTAAAAAGTAGTCAAAGAACTTCTAATGCTAGAGGTGTGCGAGCTAAAAAGAGGTCAAAGAACTTCTAATACAAGGGGTGTGGGAGCTAAAAAGAGGTCAAAGAACTTCTAATGTAAGGGGTGTTCGAGCTAAAAAGAGGTCAAAGAACTTCTAATGCTAGAGGTGTGGGAGCTAAAAAGAAGTCAAAGAACTTCTAATGCTAGAGGTGTGGGAGCTAAAAAGAGGCCAAAGAACTTCTAATGCTAGAGGTGTGGGAGCTAAAAAGAGGTCAAAGAACTTCCAATGGTAGAGGTGTGGGAGCTAAAAAGAGGTCAAAGAACTTCTAATGCTAGAGGTAAGGGAGCTGAAAAGTGGTCAAAGAACTTTTAATGCAAGGGGTGTGGGAGCTAAAATGAGGTCAAAGAACTTCTAATGCAAAGGGTGTGGGAGCTAAAAAGAGGTCAAAGAACTTCTAATGCAAGGCTGTGGGAGCTAAAAAGAGGTCAAAGAACTTCTAATGCAAGGGGTGGGGAAGCTAAAAAGAGGTCAAAGAACTTTTAATGCAAGGGGTGTGGGAGCTAAAAAGAGGTCAAAGAACTTTTAATGCAAGGGGTGGGGAAGCTAAAAAGAGGTCAAAGAACTTCTAATGCAAGGGGTGTGGGAGTTAAAAAGACGTCAAAGAATTTCTAATGCAAGGGGTGTGGGAGCTAAAAAGAGGTCAAAGAACCTCTAATGCAAGGGGTGTGGGAGCTAAAAAGAGGTCAAAGAACTTCTAATGCAAGGGGTGTGGGAGCTAAAAAGAGGTCAAAGAACTTCTAATGCAAGGGGTGGGGGAGCTAAAAGGAGGTCAAAGAACTTCTAATGCAAGGGGTGGGGGAGCTAAAAAGAGGTCAAAGAACTTCTAATGCAAGGGGTGGGGGAGCTAAAAAGAGGTCAAAGAACTTCTAATGCAAGGGGTGGGGGAGCTAAAAAGAGTTCAAAGAACTTCTAATGCAAGGGGTGGGGGAGCTAAAAAGAGGTCAAAGAACTTCTAATGCGAGGGGTGTGGGAGCTAAAAAGAGGTCAAAGAACTTCTAATGCGAGGGATGTGGGAGCTAAAAAGAGGTCAAAGAACTTCTAATGCAAGGGGTGTGGGAGCTAAAAAGAGGTCAAAGAACTTCTAATGCATGGAGTGTGGGAGCTAAAAAGTGGTCAAAGAACTTCTAATGCAAGGGGTGGGGGAGCTAAAAAGAGGTCAAAGAACTTCTGATGCAAGGGGTGGGGGAGCTAAAAAGAGGTCAAAGAACTTCTAATGCAAGGGGTGGGGGAGCTAAAAAGAGGTCAAAGAGCTTCCAATGCAAGGGGTGTGGGAGCTAAAAAGAGGTCAAAGAACTTCTAATTCAAGGGGTGGGGGAGCTAAAAAGAGGTCAAAGAACTTCTAATGCAAGGGGTGGGGGATAGATGTCACTAGCGAGGCTTTGGGGAAGGCGCGGCGGCGTCTGTGTTCTTTCCGATGCGTAAACCTAATTAAATACAAGTAAAAACAGGGCATTAAATACGTATTACAAATACTAAACTCTTTCTTATCTTGACAGCAGAAATGAAATGTTAGAGGTGTGGGAGGTATAAAGAGAGGTCAAAGAACTTCTAATGCTTGAGGTAAGGGAGCTGAAAAGAGGTCAAAGAACTTCTAATGCTAGAGGTGTGGGAGCTTAAAAGAAGTCAAAGAACTTCTAATGCTAGAGGTGTGGGAGGTAAAAAGAGGTCAAAGAACTTCTAATGCTAGAGGTGTGGGAGCTAAAAAGAGGTCAAAGAACTTCTAATGCTAGAGGTGTGGGAGATAAAATGAGGTCAAAGAACTTCTAATGCTAGAGGTAAGGGAGCTAAAAAGTGGTCAAAGAACTTCTAATGCTAGAGGTGTCGGAGCTAAAAAGAAGTCAAAGAACTTCTAATGCTAGAGGTGTGAGAGCTAAAAAGAGGTCAAAGAACTTCTAATGCAAGGGGTGTGGGAGCTAAAAAGAGGTCAAAGAACTTCTAATGCAAGGGGTGTGGGAGCTAAAAAGTGGTCAAAGAACTTCTAAAGCAAGGGGTGTGGGAGCTAAAAAGTGGTCAAAGAACTTCTAATGCAAGGGGTGTGGGAGCTAAAAAGAGGTCAAAGAACTTCTAATGCAAGGGGTGTGGGAGCTAAAAAGAGGTCAAAGAACTTCTAATGCAAGGGGTGTGGGAGCTAAAAAGATGTCAAAGAACTTCTAATGCAAGGGGTGTGGGAGCTAAAAAGAGGTCAAAGAACTTCTAATGCAAGGGCTGTGGGAGCTAAAAATAGGTAAAAGAACTTCTAATGCAAGGGGTGTGGGAGCTAGAAAGAGGTCAAAGAACTTCTAATGCAAGGGGTGTGGGAGCTAAAAAGAGGTCAAAGAACTTCTAATGCAAGGGGTGGGGAAGCTAAAAAGAGGTCAAAGAACTTCTAATGCAAGGGGTGGGGAAGCTAAAAAGAGGTCAAAGAACTTCTAATGCAAGGGGTGTGGGAGCCAAAAAGAGGTCAAAGAACTTCTAATGCAAGGGGTGTGGGAGCTAAAAAGAGGTCAAAGAACTTCTAATGCAAGGGGCGGGGAAGCTAAAAAGAGGTCAAAGAACTTCTAATGCAAGGGGTGGGGGAGCTAAAAAGAGGTCAAAGAACTTCTAATGCAAGGGGTGGGGGAGCTAAAAAGAGGTCAAAGAACTTCTAATGCAAGGGGTGGGGGAGCTAAAAAGAGGTCAAAGAACTTCTTATGCAAGGGGTGGGGGAGCTAAAAAGAGGTCAAAGCGAGGCTTTGGGGAAGGCGCGGCGGCGTCTGTGTTCTTTCCGATGCGTAAACTTAATTAAATTCAAGTAAAAACAGGGCATTAAATACGTATTATAAATACTAAACTCCTTATCTTGACAGCACAAATGAAATCTTACAAGTTCCAACATGTAACTAAGCGCTCCCGAAACACGAGGCAACCTTTTACTGCTGCTTAGAGGATATACTCGCAAGTAAAAGGTAGAAGTACAAGGTAATTCTCTGAACCAAAAGGTAGAAGTATAAGCAAATCTTTTTTCCCATATTCATAATGATTCTCAACGGGTGACTGGTGCCCTGGCCAACCTAACAACCTAAGCCAACTGTGACAGTTTCCAGCATAAAATCTTTAACATGCTTTGCCCACAAGCATTGATATTGGACGCCACTAAAATGAAATTAACATTATGTCATTGCTCCTCTGTTCTGACAAGCAGTACATGCCAGCTGCACGGGTCGCTATTCTAGGTTTCATAATTACTTATAATCTGTTTTATTATTACTGTATTGTTATGGTTACATGAATCAACTCTGAGAAGGTGGCAGCCCATCACATTACTTATATTTGTTGGTGGAGCATGTTAAAGAATTTGGGTTGGTTTTATAAAGCCAGACTCTTATGATGTGTTGATTCATCAGTTTTCAGCATTGTGAGTTATCATAGAGTCCAACATAAATCAAATCCCCAAGACAGTGATGACAAAAAATCTAATGTTTCACCTGTAATAAATCCTACATAGGATTTACAATGAAATTGTCTTCACACAGCATAATCTAATAAATAATCGCCGAGGTGCAACCACTAAAACTCTATTCTCAGTCACATACTGTAAATCGTTTAAATTATATTGGCTGGAATCTGTCACACACAGTCTTTAGATGTAACTTCAGTTACATCAGGGAATATAATGCACCTTTTATTCAACAAAATAATAATATGAATATTTCTAAAGGGGATATAATGCACCTTTTATTTAACAAAATAATAATATGAATATTTCTAAAGGGTCTTAGAAATCAGACCTCATCAATAACATTTCTTCAACAAGATATCAAAGAGCCTTCTGGAAGTCAATTCTATTGATCATATTCTTTAACTTATTTTACAGCTCTACTTTATATTTCTCAATCTGCCACCTATCTGTAAAGGGAAACGTCTCGTTTAAAAAAAATATAACACTACTCTCAACTTAACTTATACTTTATCAAACTGATTTCTGTTCTTACAGTAAATTTCCATGAATTATACATACATAAATATACATATACATACATACATACATACATACATACATACATACATAAATACACACACACATATATATATATATATATATATATATATATATATATATATATATATATATATATATATATAATGTCAGGATTATAAACTAAAACAAAAAGGAAATTTGAAAAAATAAAAAGAACAATACTTAAGATATACTGTACATGGTACAGTACAAGGTATACCAATGTTTGAAAATAGCGAGACAGGGTGAAATTTTCAATCAAAGACGAGCAAACGACGGAATGCTATCAGCAGCTCTGAGCCACACCTCCAAGTGTAACCTCCTCAATAACAATAAAGAATTTCCCTCTTCCTTACCAGTGACATTTCCCGTAACAACAAATCTGAACCAGGACCCTGAGGCTGACTCAACCATGAGCAACGTTGTGATCTCTGTTACTAAACCCGTTTCCTCCAAAACCTCTCTCTGGGCAGCTTCCTGTGTGTGTGATAAAATAAATTCAGAAGTAAAGACAAGGCAAAAGAAAAGCTTGTTTTCTAGTATACTTTTATTAATATTTTTTTGTAGGTGCACTTGGCTGCTGCTATTAGAACTGATGAAAATATAGGTTACTCTAATATTAAGTGGTGGTTGTTCAACTTAAATTAATAAAATAAAACAAAAAATTATATTATAAACACAATATAACTACTGATATAATACATAAAATATCGTGTTCAATCAATCTTACCACTATTGTTTCCCCCTCTTCCATTCGTCCAGCGGGAAGGTACCACTGACCAGCACACGATCTATAACAAAAATAATTTGAAAATAACGAGAGACGCCACCAGGGGCCTAGCTACAGATTTGGGGGCCTGGGGAAGGATTTGAGATAGTAAAGAGTTATTAATAATTTTAAAGATATGCTTGCTTATATTTCTTGGCCCTCTTGGAGGCACGGGAGCATCTTGAAAAAGTCCCCCTCCCCTCAGTCTAGCCACTGGACAGCACAAAGCAAGAAGGTACTACTACTACTACTACTACTACTACTACTACTACTACTACTCTTCCCCTAATTGAGAAATAACATATTCTCTCTCATTTCATTCACGAAATAAATAAATAAAACATTATTACTATCTAAGCTACAACCCTAGTTGGAAAAGCAGGATGCTATGAGCCTTAGGCCTCCAAAAGAGAAAATAGCCCGTAAGGAAATGAATAAACTAAACTACAAGAGAAGTAATGAACAATTAAAATAACATATCTCAAGAACAGTAACATTAAAATAAACCTTTGATAATTAAACTACATAAAGAGACTTATGTCAGCCTCCTCAACATGAAAACATTCGCTGAGAGTTTGAAGTTCCGACGATTTAACTACCTGATTAGGAAGTTCCTCTCTTTTCCTCCAGTGGCAAAATAACATCAATAAGTAAACGGCAAAATGTAAAGACAGGTGTCTAAAAAAGATTATATTCTTATTTCCAATAAAAAAAAAATTATTCGAAGCATCGTTTTATGCCCAAGCATCTTGGATCTCTTCTCAATAAATTAACAGAAAACATTAAATTTTTTTTTATTGAAATTGCAATATCCAAGTGATCGATTAACATGTTTTCTCCCTTCATAAAATAAACAAAAAAATTTTAGGACATAAATATTAAAAAAAAAATTTTTTGCCTTCAAAATAGGAATGAGTAAAACTTCAATATACAAAAGGCAGGCCTGCACCAGTACATAAAAGGATAATGCATAAATGTCTGAATAAAAGCTTGAATTTTGAAGTGGCCATTATTAGGTATCTCTCAAAAAGACAAAAAAAAAATGTAGACATAAACAAAGACAATATCTATGATAAATATTTTTTTTTTACCTTTACTGTTAAAATGTCCTAAAGTCCCCGTGGAGTAATAAAACATTTCACTAAAAATCTCAATCTAATAATATTCCATTTATCAATAAAAAGAATATATGATAATATACAAATTGAAAATTCTCTCTCTCTCTCTCTCTCTCTCTCTCTCTCTCTCTCTCTCTCTCTCTCTCTCTCTCTCTCTCTCTCTCAAGTATGAATCCATGTTCACCCCTCCAATTACAGAAAAAATAGAATTATATCAAAACAAAAAACAAAAACAGTATTGAACAGTATTCTTCAATCTCAGTCTGAACTAACTTTTTAGCTTCCTGCATCATGAGGACACTGCCTTCCTCGTTGACCAGAACAGCCGCCACGATGAAGCAGACATTCTCCTTCAGGATGGGCGTGAATGTGGCCGGCGAAGAGGGCGCCACTCCTTTGGCAACTGAAACGTAGAGAGAAAAAAAAAACTCATTTCAATGACTCAAGATATCGCCATTTCCTTTCCTCACTGAGCAATTATTTCCTCTTGGAGCCCCTGGATTTATAACATCCGGCTTTTCCAATTAGGGTTATAGCTTAGCTTGACATAATAAAAATAATAATAATGATAATATTAATCTGTATTTGTGGAAACTGTCTTACCTAGCTTTATCTATCTGTCAATATATCTGAATTATTGGAATCTGCCTGACCTAGTTCTATCTATCCATCATTATATCATCTATATTTATGGAATCTGCCTGACCTAGCTTTATTTATCTGTCAATATATCTACCTGTATTTGTGGAATCTCCCTGACCTAGCACATCTATCCGTCAACGTATCTGTCTGTATTTGTGGAACCTGCCGGACCTAGCTCTATTAATCTGTCAATATATCTATCTACCTGTATTTGTGGAATATGCCGGACCTAGCTTTATTTATGTCAATATATCTGTCTACCTGTATTTGTGGAATATGCCGGACCTACCTCTATCTGCCAGGCAATATATCTACCTATATTTGTGGAATCTGCCTGACCTAGCACTATCTATCCAGAATGTATCTGTCTGTATTTGTGGAATCTGCCTGACCTAGCACTATCTATCCGTCAATGTATCTGTCTATATTTGTGGAACCTGCCTGACCTAGCACCATCTATCCGTCAATGTTTCTGTCTGTATTTGTGGAATCTGCCTGACCTAGCTTTATTTATGTCAATATATCTGTCTACCTGTATTTGGGGAATATGCCGGACCTACCTCTATCTGCCAGGCAATATATCTACCTATATTTGTGGAATCTGCCTGACCTAGCACTCTCTATCCGTCAATGTATCTGTCTGTATTTGTGGAATCTGCCTGACCTAGCACTATCTATCCATCAATATATCTGTCTGTATTTGTGGAATCTGCCTGACCTAGCTCTATTAATCTGTCAATATATCTATCTACCTGTATTTGTGGAATCTGCCTGACGTAGCTCTATCTATTCGTCAATATATCTATCTGTATTTGTGGAAACTGTCTGACCTAACTCTATCTATCCGTCAATATACCTGTACTTGTGGAATCTGCCTGACCTAGCTTTATCTGTCAGTATATCGGTATATGTGGAATCTGCCTGACCTAGCTCTATCTAAATGTCAATATATCTATCTGTATGTGTTGAATCTGCCTGACCTATCTCTATATATCCATTAATATATCTATCCGCATTTGTTGAATCTGCCTGACTTAGCTTAATCTATGTCAATATATCTGTCTACCTGTATTTGTGGAATATGCCAGACCTACCTCTATCTGCCAGTCAATATATCTACCTATATTTATGGAATCTGCCTGACCTAGCACACTCTATCCGTCAATATATCTGTCTGTATTTGTGGAATCTGCCTGACCTAGCTCTATTAATCTGTCAATATATCTATCTACCTGTATTTGTGGAATCTGCCTGACGTAGCTCTATCTATTCGTCAATATATCTATCTGTATTTGTGGAAACTATCTGACCTAACTCTATCTATCCGTCAATATACCTGTACTTGTGAAATCTGCCTGACCTAGCTTTATTTATCAGTATATCGGTATATGTGGAATCTGCCTGACCTAGCTCTATCTAAATGTCAATATATCTATCTGTTCGTGTTGAATCTGCCTGACCTATCTCTATATATCCATTAATATATCTATCTGCATTTGTTGAATCTGGCTGACCTACCTCTATATATATATATATATATATATATATATATATATATATATATATATATATATATATATATATATATATATATATATATATATATATATATATATATTTGTGGAACCTGTCTGACCTAGCTCTATCTAAAGGTCAATATATCTATCTGTATTTGAGGAATCTGCCTAACATAGCTCCATCTATCCCTCAATATATATCTACTTGCAATTGTGGAATCTGCCTGACCTAGCTCTATCTATCCATCAATATATATCTACTTGCAATTGTGGAATCTGCCTGACCTAGCTCTATCTATCCATCAATATATATCTACTTGCAATTGTGGAATCTGCCTGACCTAGCTCTATCTAAATGTCAATATATCTATCTGTTCGTGTTGAATCTGCCTGACCTATCTCTATATATCCATTAATATATCTATCTGCATTTGTTGAATCTGGCTGACCTACCTCTATATATATATATATATATATATATATATATATATATATATATATATATATATATATATATATATATATTTGTGGAACCTGTCTGACCTAGCTCTATCTAAAGGTCAATATATCTATCTGTATTTGAGGAATCTGCCTAACATAGCTCCATCTATCCCTCAATATATATCTACTTGCAATTGTGGAATCTGCCTGACCTAGCTCTATCTATCCATCAATATATATCTACTTGCAATTGTGGAATCTGCCTGACCTAGCTCTATCTATCCATCAATATATATCTACTTGCAATTGTGGAATCTGCCTGACCTAGCTCTATCTATCCATCAATATATATCTACTTGCAATTGTGGAATCTGCCTGACCTAGCTCTGTCTAAAGGTCAATATATCTATCTGTATTTGAGGAATCTGCCTAACATAGCTCTATCTATCCCTCAATACATCTGCCTTTATTTGTGGAATCTGCCTGACCTAGCTCTATCTATCCATCAATATATATCTACTTGCAATTGTGGAATCTGCCTGACCTAACTCTATCTGTCATTTCTATCTACATTTGCAGAATCTGCCTAATCGAACTATTAATGTCAAGATATTTATCTTTACATGTGGAACTGTATGGAAAAAATATATCCTTATATCTTAATTTTAATATGGTATTACAGTGGACTGTAATCACGTTTCGACCTTTGATTTGAGGCTCTTGTGGTGATAATCAATTATATGCTTTCTTTGAGTAAGACTCACATGCAAGATTTTAGAATTATCAAATAAAAAAAAATCTTACGAAAAGCTACAGATGAATGTGGTAGAAACTTGTAAATATAAAACTTTAACAAGGAAATGAAAAATTCGATATGCATTATGTATTTACACAATAATCCACTGAAAATAATTAAGATATCAGAATGAATTATTAATTAATATGGAAATTATCCAGCCCTATGAGTCGAACTCTTATTCTTACATAGATGGCACAAATATATTAGGGAGAGAATACTATAAAATAATAATTCTAGGTTTTAAAAAATAAAATAGCTGTAAAACTCTTCTGTGAATGGATATTTAATTTTTCTTCATTCAATATTTGCTTTTTAAAAATGTTACAATCTCAATAACAGTGAAACTCAAATTTCAATGAAATACAGTTCACTGACAAAAACATAAATATGTTTTAAAAATTCTACTTTCACAAAAGATAATTATGTAGCATGGATAATAGTTAAAATAGGGTCACACTCCCTGCATATACAATAACAACAACAAATTCAGGAGTTTTTAAGCAGGACAAAGGCCTCAGACATGCCATTATGCGCTATTCATGAGTGGGGTTTTGGGCAATTTTCATCACCAAGCTAGCCACTGCCGATTAATGGTGGTGTTAGACTTTTGTTTGATCGTTCGCAGCTAACCAAACTAGTATGCATGGCCCTGACTAGTACAGCTTCACTGATCATGGCAATACACAAACCCTTTCACCACATTAAGGTAACCCCACTCAATATACAATCTTGCTTAAATGGCTGCCGTCCTTTTAACATTCTGATCTGATTTATTAATCTACTTTTAGTTTGCCTTTTTTTTTAATTACAAAATGCTTTATGATGGTTACATAATCCTTAACGAGGAGTTCAATGCCAAGTTCAGATAAAATTGTGGCTGATATAGCAACACCACCTGCATTTCCGTTACCAACCACACCAACAACAAAGGCAGAAAACGAGCATATTACGATACTTACCCCTTTTAGAACATAATTTGTTAAGGAGCTCGTTAATTTGTAATACCAATGGATTCTTATGTTTGTAACTTCTGGGCAATTCTGTGGCACTTCTCGAATCAGAATAAATGACAAATTTAAGCCAGAAATTTTAGCCTTCTGGAAGCCTTTAAACGTTGTAGCGTTTGTGCAGTTAGTGCAAGAGGTTGTGTAGCCAATGATATTAGCCTTCTGGAAGCATTATAAACACTGATGGACAGTAAAATAAGTAAATGATTTATGCTGGTAAAGGTAAGGGCAATAATCTAATAGTAATTAAATCAACTAATTCTAATTACAAGAAAAAAGAGGTTGAATATGCACTTAAGGATATACCAATTCTTAACATGGGGTCAACTTCAGATAAAAATGCTCTTGTAGACTTTGCCAGAAGTAAATCAAAATATTTCGTTCAAAGAACATTTCATTCGATTTGTGACAAGATGACTGTTAGGTTAATTGCTAGCAAAACGGGTGATGATAGTTCAGATTGAAATACTGATGCTTCAGTAGGTAATGAAAACCGACTTGTTTTGTTTGAGGCTAACTGCTTTGCAAATAGACTCAATTTTTTTTAAGGAGACCCATTTGCACCGACTCTCAGGGGTGCCCTTCTAGCTCGGAAAAGTTTCCTTCTAGCTGATTGGTTAGAATGATTTTGTCCAACCAATCAGCTAATAAGAAACTTTTCCGAGCTAAAAGGGCACCGATGAGAGTCAGTGCAATTGTTCTTCATTAAAAAAACCGAGTATAGCATACCTCGAACATTTAGAGCCATGAGTATATATAGCATTATGAGGTCCTTTCCTTTGAATATGTTCCAATGCATGTTGTTTATGATCACTCGGAGCATACTTATATTTCTTCGATAAATAATAAAAGATGCGAGCATATTATTGGATTCTTCATGGACCAAGGTGAAGGAAAAAAAGGTGGTTCGATAGGGTTCATTATTATTATTATTATTATTATTATTATTATTATTATTATTATTATTATTATTACTTGCTAAGCTACAACACTAGTTGAAAAAGCAAGATTCTATAAGCCCAAGAGTTCAATATTATTATTATTATGATTACTTGCTAAGCTACAACACTAGTTGAAAAAGCAAGATGCTATAAGCCCAAGAGGTCTAACAGGGAAAATAGCCCAGTGAGGAAAGTAAATAAATAAACTACAAGAGAAGTAATTAATATTAAAATAAAAAAAATAAGAACAGTCACAACATTAAAACAAATCTTTCATATATAAACTATTAAACCTTTAAAAAGAAAGAGGACGAGAAACAACATTAAATAGTGTCCAGAGTGTACCCCCAAGCAAGGAAACACTGTGATGTTTGTAGATTGTACAATAGTATATTCGCTTTAAACGAAAATGGAGGTTAAAGACATTGATTAAAGAGCTTCTTTATTTGAGCTTTAGTGGATAGGATTTTCAAAGCACTTCCCATTGTTATAAAATATCGATATAATGTCAAATGTGGCCTCCCAACCCTATCACATAAAACTATGATATTTGGGGAAGACCTAAAAGCTCTCTTGCAAAATCTCAGGTCTCGAGTATGTATTAATCTTAGGACTTCAATATCTTCCATAATCTATATTCAGGAGAATGTTGGATATGGATGTTCCAGGTAGGAGGAGGAGGGGAGACCAAAGAGGAGGAGGAGGGGGTGTGTAACAGCAGATATGGAGGCGAAAGATCTCAAAGTGGAGGACATAGGAGACAGAAGAATTGGGAAACTGCTTTCAAGAAATGGTGACCCTGCATAGCGGGAAAAGTTTTAGTCGAAGAAGAATCTATTCCCAATATTGTACGAGATAATTCTATCATAAGGTTGAGAGCATTGCTACATTCAAATTTTATATAAAATATATGTAAATTCCAATTGAGATGGGTACTGAATAATGGTCCGAAAATGTTTATCTAATCTTGGAACTGGATTTGAGTGTAGACCAATATAAGATGTATTCCTTACTATGTCTTTCGGGATATTCGCTCCAGGGGTAAGAACCCTGTGATACATCTACAGGTAAAATTCTCTGATATATCACTCACAGGAAATGTCCCAAGTAGAAAGCTGCCTTTGAGGAACTTCCATCAGGACGACATGGCCATCTCACCCCAAAAAATTTTTTTTTTTCGTTTTTCTTCTATCTGGTATTCTGCAGGAAGTCTGAACCCAAAAGACGCAGTCCAAACTTCTATGCTTCGACTGTCATTATAAAAAAATTCTTTGCATTGGATTAGGATTATTTGAAGAATTGTGAGCATTGAAGTCTCCCAACTAATAAGAGATCTTTCTATTTCCATGTTTGGGATTTTTTTGAGTAAATTACACTGTTGTTGCAAGATGGTTGATCTTACATATTAAAAATATCAAAATTCCAGTTATTATTTAGATATAATTCAACTCTAAATAATTGATATTCTGAAGTGTTAATAATCATATCGTAAGCTACTTTATAATGAACATAAATCGCAGTTCCTAATCTATCAGCGAATGAGACTGAGCGAGAAGCTAGTGTAATTTCCTATTGAAGGAATAGCAAGCATATTAGAATAAGGTTATAATTTTCAAATAGTCTTTTATATTTTCCCTAGATGCAAACGGGTTTGAAGACCATTAATATTCCAATCAACTATACTAAAGGTTTAAAGGGCATTCATGAATTGCAAAGGCAAGACACAGTGACAATCCTCTAGTTAGCAGAACAAAGCATTAAAGA
>NC_090764.1:64842755-64860896 GCF_036898095.1 Palaemon carinicauda | reverse complement strand
GGTTTGCTTTAAACCTCAATTACCCTTCGCCCTTCGTCCGGGTATCTTAAAGTTTCCTTAAAACTGCAATGTTGAGCGTTTTAGCGTCTTCAAAACTTTTCAACTCAAATCCATAAATCAAATCACAGTTTATTATTATTATTATTATGTCATTATCATTATTATTATTGTTGTTGTTATAAAACAAGAATGGAATTTTTCGCGAGTTCTAAAAGAATTCGGAAGAAAATCTTCTCGGATTTCCAAATGGCTTCAGAAGAAATAGCCATAGACTTAGCATGGAATTCTGAATGCCTCCAGAACGGAATCTCAGAACGGTATCGGAAGAAAACTTTCCCGGATTTCCAAATGGCTTCAGAAAAAATAGCCATAGACTTAGCATGGAATTCTGAATGCCTCCAGAATGGAATCTCAGAACGGTTTCGGGAGAAAACTTTCCTGAATTTCCAAAAGTCTTCAAAGGACATAGCCGTATACTTAACATGGATTTCTGAATGACTCCAGAACTGAAATTTCCAGGAGCAGTCCTGAACGACTCCTCCCCGAGCTTCAAATGACTTCTGAAGATCTGATCTTCATTTTTTCAAACGTAGCCTGCAACACCTCACATGATCTGTATGTAGCTGGCGAAATCTAACAAGGAATTGCGCGTCAATAGGAGTAAGAGGAAATGAGTTGACGACTGGGAGAAGGATTTCACTTAACTCACAGAGATCGCGTTCTGGCGGAATAGGAAGCTGCCGGTAAGAATTATGTGTTACGTCTTTGGAACACCATCAACTACAGATGGTTTTGGTTGCTGCCGAAGTTGCCCGATCGTTCGTTTTATATCGCCCGACCTATAGAAAGACCCGGGATCTTCCATTGGCAGCTGAGCTTTGAAGATCATAATGTATGCGCCTTGAAGGATCCTTTGCTTGGACTTTTGCGACGATGTCTTATTAAAGGAGACTCTTGGAAAAAGTACGAGGCTTTGTATCAGTACAAAAACGGATTGCGGGGCATGAGGATGGAGGCAGAATGGTTCAACTGAACGGTGAGTGACGTGTAGTTCTTCAACAGGATTATCTCAAAATTCGCCATTGAAGTAAGGACATATCCAGACGACATTGGTAAATATATCATGTTGCTCGTCATTTACTTTGGCATGATAGTGTATGCGGAGGCATCGATAGTATTCATCTCTTTACTCATTGCCCAGATAGGTAGAGAATAAATGCCTTCGATTTCCCTGAGGAATCTGATGAAGTGAGGACTCGCAGCACTGAAATCTCTTTTGAAATCTAGAAGGACACTGACGAACTAAGGAAAAGAGACAATGAAATCTCGAAAGAAACAGATAATCTAATGGAAGAAGATCTTGAAAACTAGAAGACAGGAGAGAACAGCGAAGAGGAGCTTCTAATGCCAGAGGTAAGACACCTAAAAATAGAGAGCCTCTAATGCTAGAAATAAGGCACCTCAAAATATAATCGAAGACCCTCTAATGCTAAAAGTATGGAACCTAGAAATATATGTCAAAAAACTTCTAATGCTAGAAGTATGGGAGCTAAAGAGAGAGGTCAAAGAACTTCTAATGTTACAGGTGTGGGAGCTATAAAGAGAGGTCAAAGAACTTCTAATGATTGAGGTAAGGGAGCTGAAAAGAGGTCAAAGAACTTCTAATGCTAGAGGTGTGGGAGCTAAAAAGAAGTCAAAGAACTTCTAATGCTAGAGGTGTGGAAGCTAAAAAGAGGTCAACGAACTTCTAATGCTAGAGGTGTGGGAGCTAAAAAGAGGCCAGAGAACTTCTAATGCTAAAGGTGTTGGAGCTAAAAAAAGGTCAAAGAACTTCTAATGCTAGAGGTAGGGGGAGCTAAAAAGAGGTCAAAGATCTAATGCAAGGGGTGTGGGAGCTAAAAAGAGGTCAAACAACATCTAATGCAAGGGGTGTGGGAGCTGAAGAGGTCAAAGAACTTCTAATGCAAGGGGTGTGGGAGCTAAAAAGAGGTCAAAGAACTTTTAATGCAAGGGGTGGGGGGAGCTAAAAAGAGGTCAAAGAACTTCTAATGCAAGGGGTGGGGGAGCTAAAAAGAGGTCAAAGAACTTCTAATGCAAGGGGTGTGGGAGCTAAAAAGAGGTCAAAGCACTTCTAATGCAAGGGGTGTGGGAGCTAGAAAAGAGGTCAAAGAACTTCTAATGCAAGGGGGTGGGGAGCTAAAAAGAGGTCAAAGAACTTCTAATGCACGGGGCTGGGGAGCTAAAAATAGGTCAAAGAACTTCTAATGCAAGGGGTGGGGGAGCTAAAAAGAGGTCAAAGAACTTCTAATGCAAGGGGTGGGGGAGCTAAAAAGAGGTCAAAGAACTTCTAATGCAAGGGGTGTGGGAGCTAAAAAGAGGTCAAAGAACTTCTAATGCAAGGGGTGGGGGAGCTAAAAAGAGGTCAAAGAACTTCTAATGCAAGGGGTGTGGGAGCTAAAAAGAGGTCAAAGAACTTCTAATGCAAGGGGTGGGGGAGCTAAAAAGAGGTCAAAGAACTTCCAATGCAAGGGGTGTGGGAGCTAAAAAGAGGTCAAAGAACTTCTAATGCAAGGGGGTGTGGGAGCTAAAAAGAGGTCAAAGAACTTCTAATGCAGGGGGTGGGGAAGCTAAAGAGAGGTCAAAGAACTTCTAATGCCAGGGGCGGGGGATAGATGTCACCAGCAAGGCTGTGTTCTTCCCGATGCGTAAACTTGATTAAATACAAGTAAAAACAGGGCATAGTATTATAAATACTAAACTCTTTCTTATCTTGACAGCACAAATGAAATCTTACAAGTTCCAACTTGTAACTAAGTGCTCCCGAACCACGAGTCTACCTTTTACTTCTGCTTGGAGGATATCCTCGCAAGTAAAAGGTAGAAGTACAAGGTAATTCTCTGAAGCAAAAGGTAGAAGTATAAGCAAATCTTTCTTTACATTATGCTTACAAGGATATCCTTCATTTTTATGAATACCTCTCAATAACTCTCTAGCAGTAATATCTCGACAGGTGACTGGTGCCCTAGCCAACCTAAGCCAGCTGTGACAGTTTCCAGCATAAAATCTTTAACATGCTTTGCCCATAAGCAATGATATTGGCCGCCACTAAAATGTAATTAACATTATGTCACTGCTCCTCTGTTCTGGAAAGCAGTACATGCCAGCTGCACAGGTCGCTATTCTAGGTTTCATAATTACCTATAATCTGTTTTATTATTATCATTATTACTGTATTGCTATGGTTACATGAATCAACTCTGAGAAGGTGGCAGCCCATCACATTACTTATACTTGTTGGTGGAGCATGTTAAAGAATTTGGGTTGGTCTTATAAAGCCAGACTCTTATGATGTGTTGATTCATAAGTTTTCAGCATTGTGAGTTACCAAAGAGTCCAACATAAATCAAATCCCCAAGAAAGTGATGACAAAAAAATCTAATGTTTCACTTGTAATAAATCCTACAGAGGATTTACAATGAAATTGCCTTCACACAGCATAATCTAATAAATAATCACCGAGGTGCAACCACTAAAGCTCTATTCTCAGTCACATACTGTAAATCGTTTAAATTATATTGGCTGGAATCTGTCCCACACAGTCTTTAAATGTAACTTCAGTTACATCAGGGAATATAATGCACCTTTTATTTAACAAAATAATATTATGAATATTTCTTAAGGGTCTTAGAAATCAGACCTCATCAATAACATTTCTTCAACAAGATATCAAAGGGCCTTCTGAAAGTCAACTCTATTAATCATATTCTTTATCTTATTGTGTAGCTCTACTTTATATTTCTTAATCTGCCACCTGTCCGTAAGGGGAAACGTCTCGTTTAAAAAAATATAACACTACTCTCAACTTAACTTATACTTTATCAAACTGATTTCTGTTCTTACAGTAAATTTCCATAAATTATACATACATATACATATACATACATACATATACACATACATACATACATACACACACTCATATATATATATATATATATATATATATATATATATATATATATATATATATATATATATATAATGTCAGGATTATAAACTAAAACAAAAAGGAAATTTGAAGAAATAAAAAGAACAATACTTAAGATATACTGTACATGGTACAGTACAAGGTATACCAATGTTTGAAAATAGCGAGACAGGTTGAAATTTTCAATCAAAGACGAGCAAACGACGGAATGCTATCAGCAGCTCTGAGCCACACCTCCAAGTGTAACCTCCTCAATAACCATAAAGAATTTCCCTCTTCCTTACCAGTGACATTTCCCGTAACAACAAATCTGAACCAGGACCCTGAGGCTGACTCGACCATGAGCAACGTTGTGATCTCTGTTACTAAACCCGTTTCCTCCAAAACCTCTCTCTGGGCAGCTTCCTGTGTGTGTGATAAAATTAATTCAGAAGTAAAGACAAGGCAAAAGAAAAGCTTGTTTTCTAGTATACTTTTATTAATATTTTTTTGTAGGTGCACTTGGCTGCTGCTATTAGAACTGATGATAATATAGGTTACTCTAATATTAAGTGGTGGTTGTTCAACTTAAATTAATAAAAAAAAAAAAAATTATGTTATAAACACAATATAACTACTGATATAATACATAAAATATCGTTCAATCAATCTTACCACTATTGTTTCCCCCTCTTCCATTCGTCCAGCAGGAAGGTACCACTGACCAGCACACGATCTATAATAAAAATAATTTGAAAATAACGAGAGACACCACCAGGGGCCTAGCTACAGATTTGGGGGCCTGGGGGAGGATTTGAGATAGTAAAGAGTTATCAATAATTTTAAAGATATGCTTGCTTATATTTCTTGGCCCTCTTGGAGGCACGGGAGCATCTTGAAAAAGTCCCCCTCCCCTCAGTCTAGCCACTGGACAGCACAATGAAAGAAGGTACTACTACTACTAATTGAGAAATTACATTCTCTCTCGCTTTTCCTTCAAGAAATAAATAAAAAAAAAACATTATTACTATCTAAGCTACAACCCTAGTTGGAAAAGCAGGATGCTATGAACCTTAGGCCTCCAAAAGAGAAAATAGCCAGTAAGGAAATGAATAAACTAAACTACAAGAGAAGTAATGAACAATTAAAATAACATATTTCAAGAACAGTAACATTAAAATAGATCTTTGATAAATAAACTACAAAAAGGGACTTATGTCAGCCTACTCAACATGAAAACATTCGCCGAGAGTTTGAAGCTCCAACGATTTAACTACCTGATAAGGAAGTTCCTCTCTTTTCCTCCAGTGGCAAAATAACATCAATAAGTAAACGGCAAAATGTAAAGACAAATGACTAAAACAAGTATTATATCCTTATCTTCAATAAATAAAATCCTCCGAAGCATTGTTTTATGGCAGAGCAATGGCCAAGCATTCTGGATCTCTTCTTAATAGATTAACAGAAAACATTAAAATTTTTGGATTGAAATTGCAATATCCAAGAGATCGATTAATATGTTTTCTCTTTACATAAAATAAACAAAGAAATTTTAGGACAAAATTACTAAACATTCTTTTTGCCTTCAAAATAGGAATGAGTAAAACTTCAATATACAAAAGGAAGGCCTGCACCAGTACATAAAAGGATAATGCATAAATGTATGAATAAAAGCTTGAATTTTGAAGTGGCCATTATTAGGTATCTCTCAAAAAGACAAAAAAAAAAAATTGTAGACATAAACAAAGACAATATGATAAATATTTTCTTTTTACCTTTACTGTTAAAATGTCCTAAAGTCCCCGTGGAGTAATAAAACACTTCACTAAAAATCTCAATCTAATAATATTCCATTTATCAATAAAAAGAATATATGATAATATACAAATTGAAAATTCTCTCTCTCTCTCTCTCTCTCTCTCTCTCTCTCTCTCTCTCTCTCTCTCTCTCTCTCTCTCATAAGTATGAATCCATGTCCACCCCTCCAATTACAGAAAAAATAGAATTATATCAAAACAAAAAAAACAGTATTGAACAGTATTCTTCAATCTCAGTCTGAACTAACTTTTTAGCTTCCTGCATCATGAGGACACTGCCTTCCTCGTTGACCAGAACAGCCGCCACGATGAAGCAGACATTCTCCTTCAGGATGGGCGTGAATGTGGCCGGCGAAGAGGGCGCCACTCCTTTGGCAACTGAAACGTAGAGAGAAAAAAACCTCATTTCAATGACTCAAGATATCGCCATTTCCTTTCCTCACTGAGCTATTATTTCCTTTTGGAGCCCCTGGATTTATAACATCCGGCTTTTCCAATAAGGGTTATAGCTTAGCTTGACATAATAAAAATAATAATAATGATAATATTAATCTGTATTTGTGGAAACTGTCTTACCTAGCTTTATCTATCTGTCAATATATCTGAATTATTGGAATCTGCCTGACCTAGTTCTATCTATCCATCATTATATCATCTGTATTTATGGAATTTGCCAGACCTAGCTTTATTTATCTGTCAATATATCTACCCGTATTTGTGGAATCTCCCTGACCTAGCACATCTATCCGTCAACGTATCTATCTGTATTTGTGGAACCTGCCTGACCTAGCTCTATTAATCTGTCAATATATCTATCTACCTGTATTTGTGGAATATGCCTGACCTAGCTTTATTTACCGGGTATGTCAATATATCTCCCTGTATTTGTGGAATCTGCCTGACCTAGCACTATCTATTCGCAAATGTATCTGTCTGTATTTGTGGAACCTGCCTGACCTAGCACCATCTATCCGTCAATGTATCTGTCTGTATTTGTGGAATCTGCCTGACCTAGGTTTATTTATGTCAATATATCTGTCTACCTGTATTTGTGGAATATGCCTGACCTAGCACTATCTATCCATCAATGTATCTGTCTGTATTTGTGGAATCTCCCTGACCTAGCACTATCTATCCGTCAATGTATCTGTCTATATTTGTGGAACCTGCCTGACCTAGCACCATCTATCCGTCAATGTTTCTGTCTGTATTTGTGGAATCTGCCTGACCTAGCTTTATTTATGTCAATATATCTGTCTACCTGTATTTGTGGAATATGCCGGACCTACCTCTATCTGCCAGGCAATATATCTACCTATACTTGTGGAATCTGCCTGACCTAGCACTATCTATCCATCAATGTATCTGTCTGTATTTGTGGAATCTGCCTGACCTAGCTTTATTTATGTCAATATATCTGTCTACCTGTATTTGTGGAATATGCCGGACCTACCTCTATCTGCCAGGCAATATATCTACCTATACTTGTGGAATCTGCCTGACCTAGCACCATCTATCCGTCAATGTATCTGTCTGTATTTGTGGAATCTGCCTGACCTAGCTTTATTTATGTCAATATATCTGTCTACCTGTATTTGTGGAATATGCCGGACCTACCTCTATCTGCCAGGCAATATATCTACCTATACTTGTGGAATCTGCCTGACCTAGCACTATCTATCCATCAATGTATCTGTCTGTATTTGTGGAATCTGCCTGACCTAGCTTTATTTATGTCAATATATCTGTCTACCTGTATTTGTGGAATATGCCGGACCTACCTCTATCTGCCAGGCAATATATCTACCTATACTTGTGGAATCTGCCTGACCTAGCACCATCTATCCGTCAATGTATCTGTCTGTATTTGTGGAATCTGCCTGACCTAGCTTTATTTATGTCAATATATCTGTCTACCTGTATTTGTGGAATATGCCGGACCTAACCTCTATCTGCCAGGCAATATATCTACCTATACTTGTGGAATCTGCCTGACCTAGCACTATCTATCCGTCAATGTATCTGTGTGTATTTGTGGAATCTGCCTGACCTAGCACTATCTATCCGTCAATGTATCTGTGTGTATTTGTGGAATCTGCCTGACCTAGCACCATCTATCCGTCAATGTATCTGTCTGTATTTGTGGAATCTGCCTGACCTAGCTTTATTTATGTCAATATATCTGTCTACCTGTATTTGTGAAATATGTCGGACCTACCTCTATCTGCCAGGCAATATATCTACCTATATTTGTGGAATCTGCCTGACCTAGCACTATCTATCCGTCAATGTATCTGTGTGTATTTGTGGAATCTGCCTGACCTAGCACTATCTATCCGTCAATGTATCTGTGTGTATTTGTGGAATCTGCCTGACCTAGCACTATCTATCCGTCAATGTAACTGTCTGTATTTGTGGAATCTGCCTGACCTAGCACCATCTATCCGTCAATGTTTCTGTCTGTATTTGTGGAATCTGCCTGACCTAGCTTTATTTATGTCAATATATCTGTCTGTCTACCTGTATTTGTGGAATATGCCGGACCTAACCTCTATCTGCCAGGCAATATATCTACCTATACTTGTGGAATCTGCCTGACCTAGCACTATCTATCCGTCAATGTATCTGTGTGTATTTGTGGAATCTGCTTGACCTAGCTCTATTAATCTGTCAATATATCTATCTACCTGTATTTGTGGAATCTGCCTGACGTAGCTCTATCTATTCGTCAATATATCTATCTGTATTTGTGGAAACTGTCTGACCTAACTCTATCTATCCATCAATATACCTGTACTTGTGGAATCTGCCTGACCTAGCTTTATTTGTCAGTATATCGGTACATGTGAAATCTGCCTGACCTAGCTCTATCTAAATGTCAATATATCTATCTGTTCGTGTTGAATCTGCCTGACCTATCTCTATATATCCATTAATATATCTATCTGTATTTGTTGAATCTGGCTGACCTACCTCTATATATCTATTAATATATATAATATATATATATATATATATATATATATATATATATATATATATATATATATATATATATGTGTGTGTGTGTGTGTGTGTGTGTGTGTGTGTGTGGAACCTGTCTGACCTAGCTCTATCTAAAAGTCAATATATCTATCTTTATTTGTGGAATCTGCCTGACCTAGCTCTATGTCAATATATCTATCTGTATTTGAGGAATCTGCCTAACATAGCTCTATCTATCCCTCAATACATCTGCCTGTATTTGTGGAATCTGCCTGACCTAGCCCTATCTATCCATCAATATATATCTACTTGCAATTGTGGAATCTGCCTGACCTAACTGTATCTGTCATTTCTATCTATACTTGCAGAATCTGCCTAATCGAACTATTAATGTCAAGATATTTATCTTTACATGTGGAAATGTATGGAAAAAATATATCCTTTTATCTTAATTTTAATATGGTATTACAGTAGACTGTAACCACGTTTCGACCTTTGATTTGAGGCTCTTGTGATGATAATCAATTATATGCTTTCTTTGAGTGAGACTCACATGCAAGATTTTAGAATTATCAAATAAAAAAAAATCTTACGAAAAGATACAGATGAATGTGGTAGAAACTTGTAACTATAAAACTTTAACAAGGAAATGAAAAATTTGATATGCATTATGTATTTACACAATAATCCACTGAAAATAATTAATATATCAGAATGAGTTATTAATTAATATGGAAATTATCCAGCCCTATGAGTCGAACTCTTATTCTTACATAGATGGCACAAATATATTAGGGAGAGAATACTATAAAATAATAATTCTAGGTTTTAAAAAATAAAATAGCTGTAAAACTCTTCTGTGAATGGATATTTAATTTTTCTTCATTCAATATTTGCTTTTTAAAAATGTTACAATCTCAAAAACAGTGAAACTCAAATTTCAATGAAATACAGTTCACTGACAAAAACATAAATATGTTTTAAAAATTCTACTTTCACAAAAGATAATTATGTAGCATGGATAATAGTTAAAATAGGGTCACACTCCCTGCATATACAATAACAACAAAAAATTCAGGAGTTTTTATGCAGGACAAAGGCCTCAGACATGCCATTATGCGCTATTCATGAGTGGGGGTTTGGGGAATTTTCATCACCAAGCTAGCCACTGCCGATTAATGGTAGTGTTAGACTTTTGTTTGATCGTTCGCAGCTAACCAAACTAGTATGCATGGCCCTGACTATAGTCCATTTCTTTTAGTGATGCATATTTGCACCGACTCGCGGCGGTGCCCTTTTAGCTCGGAAAAGTTTCCTGATCGCTGATTGGTTAGAATTATCTTGTCCAACCAATCAGCGATCCGGAAACTTTTCCGAGCTAAAAGGGCACCGCTGCGAGTCGGTGCAAATCTGCCTTGCTAAAAGAAATGGACTATAGTACAGCTTCACTGATCATGGCAATACACAAACCCTTTCACCATATTAAGGTAACCCCACTCAATATACAATCCTGCTTAAATGGCTGCCGTCCTTTTAACCTGATTTGATCTATTATTCTACTTAGTTTGCCATTTTTTTTAATTACAAAATGCTTTATGATGGTTACATAATCCTTAACGAGGAGTTCAATGCCAAGTTGAGATAAAATTGTGGCTGATATAGCAACGCCATCTGCATTTCCGTTACCAACCACTCCAACAATAAAGGCAGAAAACGAGCATATTACGATACTTACCCCCTTCAGAACAGAATTTGTTAAGGAGGTCTTTAATTTGTAATACCAATGGATTCTTATGTTTGTAACTTCTGGGTGATTCTGTGGCACTTCTCGAACCAGAATAAATGACAAATTTAACCCAGAAATTTTAGCCTTCCAGAAGCCATTAAACGTTGTAGAGTTTGTGCCGTTAATGCAAGAGGTTATGTAGCCAATGACATTAGCCTTCTGGAAGCATTATAAACACTGATGGGCCATAAAATAAGTAAATGACCTACGGTGGTAAAGGTATGGGCAATAATCTACAAGTAATTAAATCAACTAATTGTAATTACAAGAAAAAAAGAGGTTGAATATGCACTTAAGGATATACCTATTCTTAACATGGGGTCATCTTCAGATAAAAATGCTCTTGTAGACTTTGCCAGAAGTAAATCAAAATATTCCGTTCGAAGAACATTTCATTCGATTTGTGACAAGATAACTGTTAGGTTAATTGCTAGCAAATTGGGTGGTGATAGTTCAGATTGAAATACTGATGCTTCAGTAGGTAATGAAAACCGACTTGTTTTGTTTGAGGCTAACTGCTTTGCAACTAGACTCAATTTTTTTTAAGGAGACCCATTTGCATTGACTCTCAGGGGTGCCCTTCTAGCTCAGAAAAGTTTCCTTCTAGCTGATTGGTTAGAATGATTTTGTCCAACTAATCAGCTATTAAGAAACTTTTCCGAGCTAAAAGGGCACCGATGAGAGTCAGTGCAATTGTTCTTCATTAAAAAAATTGAGTATAGCATACCTCGAACATTTAGACCCATGAGTATATATAGCATTATGAGGTCCTTTCCTTTGAATATGTTCCAATGCATGTTGTTTATGATCACTCGGAGCATACTTATATTTCTTCGATAAATAATAAAAGATGCGAGCATATTATTGGATTCTTCATGGACCAAGGTGAAGGAAAAAAAAAAGAGGTGGTTCGATAGGGTTCATTATTATTATTATTATTATTATTATTATTATTATTATTATTATTATTATTATTACTTGCTAAGCTACAACACTAGTTGAAAAAGCAAGATGCTATAAGCCCAAGAGGTCTAACAGGGAAAATAGCCCAGTGAGGAAAGTAAATAAATAAACTACAAGAGAAGTAATTAATATTAAAATAAAAAAAATAAGAAGTCACAACATTAAAACAAATCTTTCATATATAAACTATTAAACCTTTAAAAAGAAAGAGGACGAGAAACAACATTAAATAGTGCCCAGAGTGTACCCCCAAGCAAGGGAACACTGTGATGTTTGTAGATTGTACAATAGTATATTCGCTTTAAACGAAAATGGAGGTTCAAGACATTGATTAAAGAGCTTCTTTATTGGAGCTGTAGTGGATAGGATTTTCAAAGCACTTCCCATTGTTATAAAATATCAATGTAATGTCAAATGTGGCCTCCCACCCCTATCACATAAAACTATGATATTTAGGGAAGATCTAAAAGCTCTCTTGCAAAATCTCAGGTCTCGAGTATGTATTAATCTTAGGACTTCAATATCTTCCATAATCTATATTCAGGAGTATGTTGGATATGGATGTTTCAGGTAGGAGGAGGAGGGGGAGACCAAAGAGGAGGAGGAGGGGGTGTGTAACAGCAGATATGGAGGCGAAAGATATCAAAGTGGAGGACATAGGAGACAGAAGAATTGGGAAACTGCTTTCAAGAAATGGTGACCCTGCATAGCGGGAAAAGTTTTAGTCGAAGAAGAATCTATTCCCAATATTGTACGAGATAATTCTATCATAAGGTTGAGAGCATTGTTACATTCAAATTTTATATAAGATATATGTAAATTCCAATTGAGATGGGTACTGAATAATGGTCCGAAAATGTTTATCTAATCTTGGAACTGGATTTGAGTGTAGACTAATATAAGATTTATTCCTTACTATGTCTTTCGGCATATTCGCTCCAGGGGTAAGAACCTTTTGATACATCTATAGGTAAAATTCTCAGGTATATCACTCGCAGGAAATATCCCAAGTAGAAAGCTGCCTTTGAGGAACTTCTATCAGGACGACATGGCCATCTCACCCAAAAAAAATTTCTTTTTTTTCGTCTTTCTTCTATCCGGTATTTTTATTCTGCAGGAAGTCTGAACCCAAAAGACACAGTCCAAACTTCTATACTTCGACTGTCATTATAAAAAATATTATGTTTGGGAATTTTTTTTGGAGTAAATTACACTGTAGTTGCAAGATGGTTGATCTTACATATTAAAAATATTAAAATTCCTGTTATTATTTACATATACTTCAACTCTAATTAATTGATATTCTGAAGTGTTAATAATCACAACATCGTAAGCTACTTTATAATGAATATAAATCGCAGTTCCTAATCTATCAGCGAATGAGACTGAACGAGATACTAGTGTAATTTCCTATTGAAGGAATAGCAAGCATATTAAAAAAAGGTTATAATTTTCAATTAGTCTTTTATATTTTCCCCAGATGCAAACGGATATATGGACCATTGATATTCCAATCAACTACACTAAAGGTTTAAAGGGCACTAATGAATTGCAAAGGCAAAGAACAGTGACAATCCTCTGGCTAGCAGAACAAAGCATTAGAGACTGACCATATGTACATATGACCAGCACCCAAGCTCCTCTCCACCCAAGCTAGGACTATGGAGGGGTAGGCAATGACTGCTGATGACTCAGTAGGTAACCTATAGGCTCCCCTATACACCCATCCTTAACTCACAAGGATAGTGAAGTCGCAGACACTACAAGAAACTATCGTGCTTAAGCGGGAGTCGAACCTAAGTCTGGTAATCGCCAGGCAGGGACGTTTCCAATAGGCCACTACAACCCCTTATGTATGGATTGGCTCTTGCAAAATCAGTAATGTCTGCCATTGCATACAAAGTTGTATGATCAATATTGTATTTTAGCCATAAGTGGCAAGAAGACAATCGAAGACGGATTCATTCAATTCTGGATTCCGAAAGATGAAGATAAAATTGTTATGTTACAAACTTTAATGATCTAAATCTCACGACATCCAAAACCATAAAAAGGACTTATGAGAAGCAGGGTACAGTCATTCCCATTCCCATATGGGAATGGGATCCCGTTTCACAATTACTGGTTTCTTAAGACATTGAATAAGTAGCTCAGACACGAGCCTCATTTTAGAAACCAAAGCGTCTGAGCATAACGGTCTTCGAATATTGCTATACATTAGACGACACTGGCGAAGTCTAGAACACACTGGTTCTGCATTTTGCTCAATATCTACAGACAGAATAAGATTTAAAAATAATAAATCATTATACTTGAAAGAAATTAACAATAATTATAATGAAACAATATCCAATTAAAATGCAACTCAAGAACAAAAGACAAAATGTTGTATAAGTGGTCAGCATGGCAGATCTGACACACCATGAAAGACTTAGTACTCTCCATGATAGCCATTTAAAATGAAAGAAACACAGTAGTGAAGCTTTGAAGTTGAATAATATAGGGGAAGGTAAAGGAACAGATAGGGAAAAGACAATCTCTTGATAAACCACCCAGCATTCATGGCACTTTAATTAAGCCTGCCAACATTATAAAAAACAAGAGTAAGAAAAAACACAGAATAGCATGCCTGAGAACTCTAACCTTAAAGAATGGAAGACCATGGTACAGAGACTATGACACTACCCAACCCTAGAGATTGATTTTGGAGTGTCCTCATAGAATAGCTGCTTACCATAGTTAAAGAGTCTTTTCTACCATTACCAAAGGGAAAGTAAACACTGAACAGTTATAGCAGTTGACCACCAGAGTGAAGAATTATTCGGTTTCCTTAATGTCATCAGGTGCATAAGGAAAGGAGAGAATGTGTCGAAAAAAAAGCCAGACTATTCAATGTATGTGTTAAGAAAGGAAAAATGAGATGTAACTACATGGGATCCAATGATGTACTATCTGGCCACTCATAGGACCCAATAATTCTCCAGCAGTATATATGTATGAACAGCATCTACGTATATATATATATATATATATATATATATATATATATATATATATATATATATATATATATATATACATATATATATACATATATATACATACATATATATATATATATATATATATATACATATATATATACATATATATACATACATATATATATATATATATATATATATATATATATATATTATATATATATATATATATAATTACTTTCAGTAATACATAAAATATTTACAAAGATCATATTAGGCCAAATAGAAAGACAGCTAGACTTTAATCAATCACGAGAGCAAGTGGAGTACGCAACAACTGACCATTTCCATGTAAGTAGCCTGCTAATGGAAAAATCAACAGAGTATGACAAACCACTATGTATGGCATTTATATACTATGTGAAAGATTTTCATTCTGTCAAAACTTCAACAGTAATGAAAGCCCTTCAAAGACAAGGAATAACTGAATTTTATGTTAGAACCTTTAAAGATATTTATATGGGAAGCACAGCTATCCTAAAATTACACAAAGATAATGAGAAAATTTCCAATGACAAAGGAGATAGACAGGGAGACCCCATCTCTACTAAATTATTCACTGCAATTCTAAAAGAATTTTTTTAAGAAATTAGATTTGGAAAATGTAGGAATTAACATTAACAGGAAATTCCTTAACAACTTAAAATTAGCATATGATACCGTTCTATTTAGTGAATGAGGGGAGAAATTGCAAAAGATAATAGAACATTTGAATAGAGTGAGCAAAAATGTAGGAATGAAAATGAATATGACTAAAATTAAAATAATGTTAAATGAAAATGCAGAGACAGCATATAAGGGTTATGGATGAACCTGTAGAGATTGTTAATAAATATACAAACCTAGTACAGACAATAAGTGTTTCCCCAGGACATGAGACCAAAATTAAAAGATAGAACAGCATGAGATTGAGAACTTCTGGTAAATAAAATGAGATTATGAAAAGTAAAATGAAATTTTCTCTAAAAGAGTACCTAATAAGATGGTCCTCCCAGTATTATGCATCAGAAACCTGGAGCCTTACCAAACCCTTAGAACATAAACTGGTTACAACTCAAAGAGATATGGAAAGAAAAATTATTTGAATAACACTAAGAGACAAAAATTGCAAGGTGGATACGACAAAACTATAGAGGATATTCTAACATGTAAGAAAAATAAATGGACATGTACAGGACATATAATGGGAATGGCAGATAATAGAGAAATAGAAAGAATACAATTTTGCGGGTACAGAGTGGCATAGAAAGACCAAACTTGCAGCAAATTTTTTTATGTTGAACAGGCTGACATAAGTCTTTTTATAGTTTATATGTAAAATATCTATTTTGATATTTCCTGTTTTTAAAATATTTTAATTGTTCATTTCTCATATCGTTTAATTATTTCCTTATTTCCCTTTCCTCACTGGGCTATTCTTTCCCCTATTGGAGCCCTTGGACTTATAGCATCCTGCTTTTCCAACTAGGGTTGTAACCTCTGTGGAATGTGAGATATCTTGGTGAAAGCGAGGTGATTGTTACTATCGTATAAAACATACGAGCTTAAAAGCTTTTTTTCTCTCTCGAAACTCTCATACATTATGGGGTGCAATTGTTATAGTGATAATGAAGATTCTTGCATAGCCAATCATGACACTCGGATATTCTCTCTCTCTCTCTCTCTCTCTCTCTCTCTCTCTCTCTCTCTCTCTCTCTCTCTCTCTCTCTCTCTCTCTCTCTCATACAAACTGGAATTGAAAAGATACACCACTCCTCAATGTGGCAATTTCTTTACATACAAAATAACAAATACTTGGAATAGACTTCCAGCGGATGTAGTTAACATTAATGCAGTAAACGAGTGCAAGAGTAAGTTAGACAAGATCATAAGAACTTTCTAAATGCTTAAACTAAATCGCTCAACCTAAAAGAAAATGAAGTCTCCGCTGATGTATTAAAAAGTCTGAGACATCCAAAATCACTCTCTCTCTCTCTCTCTCTCTCTCTCTCTCTCTCTCTCTCTCTCTCTCTCTCTCTCTCTCTCTCTCTCTCTCTCTCTCTCTCTCTCTCTCTCTCTCTCGAATCACTTTCTACCGTTACGCTCTGCGTTGAGAATATTACTGCAAACTACATGAAATCTCTTTGATAACGCTCTGCGTATGAAGACTTTCCTTTGGTATAAAAAAAAAGAAAAAAAAAATTGCCTTTTTTTCCTTTCACATGAACTATATTTTTTGCGTAAACCAAGGTAATCTTTTGAAATGTTCTACAATAAGTTATTCTTATTAACATTGTTACTAAAATAAGTTATTATCTTATTATTAACAATTTTAATATCAATTCTTAATCATTATAGTTTCAATATTCATAAAACAATCCTACAGCATATTAGAATTTTTTTTCCAATCATGAATAGAATTGTTTAAATTAACGATCCTAAAATATTAAAACCCTTTCTTAAGTAAAAATACTTCTCTTTTTTTTTAATCTAAACCTTTTTATTGCTAAAAAGATTCTTTTGAGTTCATGCAGATCATAAAAAGATATTTCTTATATATCATTTTTTGTCTCTATCAACTATTAACTGTATATTTGCTTATAAGAAAGGGAAAATCTTTATTTTTTTATATTCCAAAACAACTGACAATTTCCTATTTTCTTATATATAAATGGTATAAGAGTTTTAAATCAAAGTCTTTCTGTCCCATTAACAAAGCAAGAGGCTGGAATACATAAATTGTCATCTATAAAAGGTAGTTTCGGGTATGATAACAAATTTGCCGATTACTTGGACTGGGTTCAGATTTAATTGGCTACTTTCCTCTTGGTAAGGGTAGAAGAGACTCTTTAGCTATGGCAAGCATCTCTTCTAGGAGAATGACACTCCAAAATCAAACCATTGTTCTGTCTTAGGTAGTGCCATAGCCTCTGTACCATGGCCTTCCACTGTCTTGGGTTAGAGTTCTCTTGTTTGAGGGTACACTAGGGCACACTATCTTATTTCTCTTCCACTTTCTTTGTTACTCTTCCACTTGTTTTTACAGTTTATATAGGAAATATCTATTGTAATGTTGTAAGTGTACTTGAAATATTTCACTTTTCCTGTATCCTTTCCTCACTGGGCTATTATCCCTATTGCAGCCCCTCGGCTTAGAGCATCCTGCTTTTCCAACTAGGGTTGTAGCTTAGCAAGTAATGATAATAATAATAAAAAGATGTTCATTCAAGATGATAAAATGGTCAATGGCTAGTTTATGCATGTTTTTTTTTTTTAGGTTATTTGATGTTGAAAGAGTTGATCATGACAAGTGCCTGATTTTAATATATATATATATATATATATATATATATATATATATATATATATATATATATATATATATATATATATAAAATTCTTCTGTTTTCCAATTTAGTCTTTCATCTACAACTATGGCCCATTTCTTTAATCTCCCTTTTTTATTCCTCTTTAATAAATCTTAAGTTTTACTTTTATAATTAGGAGACGTTTTTAAAGACCAATAGACATTTTATTTCTTAGCTATGTAAAAAATCATTTTCTTTTTAATTTCTTTAATTTATTGTGGTGACCGATATG
>NC_090764.1:64835255-64837755 GCF_036898095.1 Palaemon carinicauda | reverse complement strand
AAAAAAAATACACATTTAAATCATATACTAATGCAGTCAATAATTACAAAAATATGCCATTAAAGAAAGGCGTAAATGTTTATGAAAGCACTCATATGCCTGGAATTTGGAAGTTACTGGAGTAATTGAGCTTCAACATGAGTTGTAGCATAACCTACAACCGCGAGCGTAAAATATAATTGTTTGCCATCCAGAGCAGATTGTGATTGTAATGCAACAACAGAAAGTGTCCTTGTAAAGTAACTGATATCATAACATTGTATATAATTTTGCATCAAAATACTTCCCTTCTCAAGTGATTCAAACCAATGAACAGTACATATTTCAGGTACAGGGTTAAAGAAGAAGTACAAGACAAAGTTGAGGAAACGTCTCCTCCAGAACAGTTACATTCGGCGGCCGGAGGCCAATTGTTGACATACCGGCCAGCACGATTCAACACATGGAAGATGTCCAACATATGCACGCACGCGCGCACTTCTTTAAAGCTGTACAAACAAAGTACTTCTAGTTTCAATCTGGGGTCTTGTGTACGCTTTAAAACATATACGTCACAGATTAACCGTGCTGTGATTGGAGGCACCACCAAAGGATAGGAATGTACACATTGGATTTCGAAAGGATTTGGTTTCTTCTACTTCTTCCATCAGAACTGGAAAGTTAGTCCATTTCAGAAAAAAAGAATAATTACGTGGTTGGTTGAGTAAAGCATAGTGGCAGGCCAGTCTTCGTGTATGATTCAGCCCTTCTGCCATACATTTGATTAATGAATATCTATTTTCTTATTTCCACATCAAAGGGGGAATGCGTAGGAATGCGTCCCAAGACTTTAGCCTTCTGGTGTTTGAGCAATTCCTCGAGATTGCGCCATTCTCAAACCCTTTCGCTTGACTCCAGCACATAAGTTCTCTGTTCGAGGAGTTCCTGTGTGTAGCATCACCCACCCCCTCTGCCATCTCTACCCTACACTACGTGGTTACTCGCAGTGCAGTTAGGGTGTGACAGAGTGCATTTCCTCCGAGAGAGGTGTGTAAGGATTTCCTGTGTCCAACTGTACCTACTGACAAATGGAGGGGGGGGGGGTTGAGGGTGGATGAATATGACAAGAAATATTCCCAGACTAAATAACTAATTACTCTATTTTGTCAACAACAACAAATGCAGCTGTTTCTAGTCCATTGCTGGGCAAAGGCCTAAACGTGTCCTTATTCATTAAAGTGGCCAGTGCGGATTGGTGATGGTGAAAGAATTTTGTCTGATCGCTCACAGCAAACTAACCTAGGATAGTATGAGTAGCCCTGACTAGTACAGCTTTCACCATGTTAAGGTATCCCCACTCAGCCATCTTGAAACCACAGCTGAATTGTATTTAAAGGTAAAGGTGTTGTGGTTTCAGTTCCAATTTCATCAGAATAGATGCTCACCAGAACGTCAGGCGGACACGCACAACACCCACACTGTGGTGCCCAAGCACAGCGGTGGCCTCTCCGGTAAACAGCTTAAACTCACGGCCCTGGACTGGGATCAATCTTTTTAAATAAGTTATTGATAATTGATGAATATCATTTAGTTTTATAGGTAATTTCTGAATGATTGTCATCGATTTTTTGATGAATTCTTTATGCTTACTGAATTATTATTTCTTGATAGTTTTCCTTTTTTAACTGGAGATATGCTTAATGAAAATTGGTTTACTTTTTTTTTGTTTCAATTTATATACGTTTAGTGAAGTTTAGTGAAGACGCTGCTGATAGTCACCGACAGACATACATACATTATTATTATTATTATTATTATTATTATTATTATTATTATTAGCTAAGCTACAACCCTAGTTGTAAAAGCAGGATGCTACAGACCCAAGGGCTCCAACAGGAAAATAGCCCAGGAGAAAAAGCATATAAGGAAGCAGAATAATGTGCCTAAGTGAAGTAAGAGTACTCTGACCAAAAACAGTAGAAGACCATGGTACAGACGCTATGACACTACCCAAGACTAGAGAATAATGGTTTGATTTTGGAGTGCCCTTCTCCTAAAAGAGCTGCTTACCATGGCTAAAGGGTCTCTTCTACCCTTACCAAGTGGAAAGTAGCCACTGAACTATTACAGTGCTCTCAAAACATGTTATTTAGGTTGAAAGATCCCAGCTCAATGGGAAATTCGTCGCTGGTATTCTCAGACCTTGGTGATCTGACCTTACTGACCTCAACAATCCTAGTGCCTGACCTTAGTGACTTCAAATATCTTAGTGCCTGTCCTTAGTGACTTCAACGGCACAAGTACCCGATCTTAGTGACCTAAACAGTCCTAGTGCCCAATCTTAGTGACCTCAATGGTCCTAGTACCTGACCTTAGTGACCTCAAATGTCCTAGTTCCTGACCTTAGTGACATCAACGGTCCTAGTGTCCGTCATTAATGACCTCAACGGTCCAAGTGCCTGTCCTTAGTGACCTCAACGGTCCTAGTGCCTGACCTTAGTGACATCGACGGTCCTAGTGT
>NC_090764.1:64827755-64832755 GCF_036898095.1 Palaemon carinicauda | reverse complement strand
GATACGGAAGACATTCCAAAATCAAACCATTGTCTTAGTCTTGGGTAGTGCCATAGCCTCTGTACCATGGTCTTCCACTGTTTTGAGGTAGAGATCTCTTGTTTGAGGGTACACTCGGGCATGATGTTTTATCTTAATTCTTTTCTTGTTTTCTGTGAAGTTATGTTTATATATGGAAGATCTATTTAATGTTGTCAATGTTCTTAAAATATTCTATTTTAATTGTTCATTATTTCCCTTGTTTATTTACTTCCTCGTTTTCTTTAATCACTGGGCTATTTTTCCCTATTGGAGCCCTTGGGCTTATAGCATGCTGCTTTTCCAACTAAGATTGTAGCTTAGCTAATAATAATAATAATAATAATAATAATAATAATAATAATAATAATAATAATAATTTGTGAAAAAAAATATAAAGTAGATGCGGCTATGGATCGTTGTGCCTCCAGAGCACAGAGTAAAATACACTAACGACTCTAACTTCTACGGAGGACGGAGGAGCATGACTACTGAGCTATGGCCAGATTGCGACATTAAAAAAAAAAAAAAAAAAAAAAAAAAAAAAAAAAAAAAAAAAAAACTTTTTGGCAGAATGCAGTAACGATCTGTTAGATTCAGCCGGTAATGCACCAAAGGGGCGAAGCACATTAACTGGTTCTGTTTTGCCACAATTTTTCTCAATTTGTCACATGATTTTATTATTATTATTATTATTATTATTATTATTATTATTATTATTATTATTATCAGATGGAGAACGCTGGACAGAAACATCGACCCCACATAAAGGTGGGAAAAGATGCAAAGAAGATGATGATGATGATTATTATTATTATTATTATTATTATTATTATCATTATTATTATTATTATCATTATTATTATTATTATTACTATTGCTTGCTAAGCTACAACCCTAGACGGAAAAGCAGAATGCTATAAGCTGTATGTACACGATCATTCAAATAATATCTCAGTCCCCTTAAAAGTGAAGCATCTATCAAGGTCTAATTATATTGACAAAATCAGAACAAAGTGTTGTTGATGCTAGTCCACTGCAGGACAAAAGCCTCAGACACGTCCTTACACTCGCGTTTGATTATGGTCTTTCTATGCTAGTCTATACCAAGGAATTTTCTTGACTCGTCAATCCACCGTCTTCTCTTCCTTCCCCTGCTTCCTTTGCAATCTCTAGGGACCCATTCTCTTATTCTTAATGTCCAGCTATTATATGTTATTCTCTTATGTCCTGTCGTAAAATTGGCTGAACTTTAAACAAAATGCCTGCATAAATGATCTATACCTACAGCTGGGAAAAACTTATACTATACTATATACTATATTATACTAATTAACAAGGGAGACAAAAGCTCCGTAAACTTTTTAAGCTCGTCAATCCATCGTCTTCTCCTCCTTCCTCTGCTTTGTTTCCAACCTACAGGGACCCATTCTCTTTTTCATCTTATATATTTATTATATGTCATCTCATGAAATTAGAACCAAAAGCTGAATATTTATTACCGACTGATTATCCCACGACGAGGACGCTACGAGAGAAGGAGGGAGAGAAGGGATGGTTGTGTGTGAAGGTTACTAAAACCTTACCAAATTGACTTTCCCTTTCAAATAGCCCGAGGGCAGGACAGGAAGTGCTAAAGAGAAAAGGTCCCAGCGAGTGTTTCTGGATTAAATTCCATCTCTTTCGATAACCACGTGAAGGAAATTATAGGAAATTGTAGCTTACCTACGAGCCTAGTTGGAAAAGCAGGATGCTATAAGCCCCGGGGCTCCAACAGGGAGAAATAATCCAGTGAGGAAAGGAAATAAAGAAATAAACTACATGAGAAGCAATGAACAATTAAAATATCTTAAGACAGTAACATTAAAATAGATCTCTCATATATAAACTATAAAAAAAGACTTATGTCATCCTGTTCAATATAAAACAAATATTTGCTGCAAGTTCGAACTTTTGAAGTTCCATAGATTCGACTGCCTGATTAGGAAAATCATTCCACAACTTCCACAAGTCCTACTAAAAAATTGAAAGGGAAGATTTCCTTACAAATATTCCAGTGCGGTAAAGAATGTGAGATCAGACCAGAGTATTGTCTAGACCAAAGTATAAAGAGAAGCAGATCTTGGTCTAACTTATAGAATGAAGTCGTTGAGGGGGAACCCCTTGTCACGCCAGATGAAAATCATTGATCGACGAGAGAGAGAGAGAGAGAGAGAGAGAGAGAGAGAGAGAGAGAGAGAGAGAGAGAGAGAGAGATAGAATGTATGCCATTCGAAACAGAGAGAGAGAGAGAGAGAGAGAATGTATGCCATTCGAGAGAGAGAGAGAGAGAGAGAGAGAGAGAGAGAGAGAGAGAGAGAGAGAGAGAGAGAGAGAGAATGTATGCCATTCGAGTGTGAGAGAGAGAGAGAGAGAGAGAGAGAGTGAGTTTTCACGTCTATAAAAAATTTTTAATTCTGAACTTTCTAGAGAATTTCCAATGGATTTTCGGCATTCACTTCGGATCTTTCAATGGCTCTGATCAACAGAGCGATAGAATTCCCATAAAAATATTCATCAGAGAAGCCATTTGCAATGTTACTCATTTCATTCATACACATGTACATTCGACAAAATTCAAACCTGCAACAAATGTTTTTATGTTGAACAAGGATGATATAAAGTTTCTTTTTATAGTTTATATGTGAAAGATCCGCTTTGATGTTGTTGCTGTTCTTTAGAGTATGGTGTTTTAATTGTTCATTATTTCTCTTGTGGTTTATTTCCTTGTTTACTTTCCTCGCTGTGCTATTTTTCCCTGTTGGAGCCCTAGGGCTTATAGCATCTTGTTTTTTCAACTAGAGTTGTAGCTTAGCTAATAATAATAATAATAATCAATAATAATAATAATAATAATAATATTAATAATAATATCAATATTAATAATAAAATCAAAATTAATAATAATATCAATATCAATAATAATAATATTAATATTAACAATAATATCAATATAAACAATAATAATAATAATAAAAATAATGATAATAATATCAATATTAACAATAATGAGATACTACCACTAGAGAGTTATGGGTTCTTTGGACTGGCCAGACAGTACTACATTGGATCCTTCTCTCTGGTTACGGTTCATTTTCCTTTGGGTATACACTCACACGCCGAATAGTCTGGCCTAATCTTTACCTATTCTCCTCTGTCCTCATACACCTGACAACACTGATATTACCCAACAGTTCCTCTTCTCTCAAGAGGTCAACTACTGCAGTGTAATTGTTTAGTGGCTACTTACCTCTTAGCAGGGGTAGAAGAGAGACTTTAGCTATGGTAAGCAGCCCTTCTAGGAGAAGGACACTCCAAAATCAAACCATTGTACTCTAATCTTGGGTAGTGCAATAACCTCTGTACCATGGTCTTCCACTGTCTTGGGTTAGAGTTCTCTTGTTTGAGGGTACTCTTGCACACAGTTCTATCCTTTATCTTATTTCTCTTCCTGTTGTTTTGTTAAAGTTTTTATAGTTTATAAAGTGATATTTATATTAATATTGTTGCTCTTCTCAAAATATTTTATTTTTCCTTGTTCCCTTTCCTTACTGAGCTATTTTCTCTGTTGGAGCTCCTGGGCTTATAGCATCTTGCTTTTCCAACTAGGGTTGTAGCTTAATAACTAATAATAATAATAAAATGTCGTAGAGGTTTCATATTGACGATCAGTGTTACAGTTCAACACCCTACGAATCAACTGTAGCTAATGTCTCGTATTATACAAAAGGTTCTTTTTCGTATTACCAATATATACATATGATCAGCGCCCAAGCTAGGACCAGGGAGGGCCAGGCAATGGCTGCTGGTGACTCAGCAGGTAGATCTATTGGCTCCCCCAAACCTACCATCCTTAGCTTACAAGGATGGTGAGGTTGTAGCGACCAAAGGAACTAAAGTGTTTGAGCGGGACTCGAACCTCAGTCTGGCGATCACCAGTCATGGACGTTACCAACGGGCCACCGCATAAATTCGAGTGAGTTCACGCTAAGCATCTAGATAACTATCATTTTCTCTCTCTTCCTGGTGCCATTCATTTTTCCTCTTTCGCTATTACTCCTTGCATAATACGTGGTCTCTCTCTCTCTCTCTCTCTCTCTCTCTCTCTCTCTCTCTCTCTCTCTCTCTCTCTCTCTCTCTCTCCAATATGGGCAACACATATAATGAGAAAGGCAGATAATAGATAATACGAAGAACTGAATGGGTCCCTAAAGATTGCAAAAGAAGCAGGAGAAGGAAAAGAAGGCGACGGATTGACAATCGAAGAAAGTTTACGGGTATAAACTTGCATAGAAAGGCCGTAAAGACAGGAGTGGAAGAACACGTCTGAGGCCTTTGTCCTACAGTCGCCAAGTAATGGCTGACATTATATATATACATACATATATATATATATATATATATATATATATATATATATATATATATATATATATATATATATATATATATATATACTGTATATATATATATATATATATATATATATATACTGTATATATATATATATATATATATATATATATATATATATATATATATATATATCAATTATATATATATATATTTATATATAATATTTACGAAGATCATATTAAGCCGAAAGAAAGACAGCTAGACTTTAATCAACCAAGAGAGCAGGCAGGCTTTAGAAGTGGGTATTCAACAACTAACAATATCCATGTAATTAACCAACTAATGCAAAAATCCACAGAGTATGACAAACCACCATGTATGGCATTTATAGACTATGAGAAAACTTTTTATTCTGTCAAAACTTCAGCAGAAATGAAAGCCCTTCAAAGACAAGGAATATATGAATCTTAAATTAAAACACTTGAATATATCTATACAAAGTACAGCAGTCTAAAACTAGATAAAGATAGTGAGAAAATTCGATTGTGAAAGGAGTTAGACAGGGAGACCATCTCTCTCTCTCCTAA
>NC_090764.1:64815255-64820255 GCF_036898095.1 Palaemon carinicauda | reverse complement strand
ATATATATATATATATATATATATATATATATATACACACTGCAGGACATAGGCCTCAGACATGTCCTTAGTCATGCCTGGTGTTTGGCCATTTTGATCACCACACTGGCCACTGTCAATTGATGATGGTGGGAGACTTTAGTCTGATCGCTCACAGCAAACCTACCTAGTATGGGTGGTCTTGATTAGTACAGCCTTGCTTAATCATGGCGATATGCAATTCCTTTCACTACATATCTAAGAGGAAAATAAGAAATAGAATAGTGTTTGAATAGGAGTTAAAATGTATGTATAGTAATAATAGAATTAACTGAGGAAATACGATATTAAGAAAAAGCAAAATGAGAATATGATTAAACTATAGGCAGGGGCGTAGGAGCGTTTTCCTGTTGGGGGGGGGGGGGCTAAAGTTCGAAATAACATTGAAGGCGGAGCCGCAGGCGCGAAGGTATAGGGGGTCTCCCCCAGAGAAATGTTATGATGAACACCCTCAGATGCGATTTCCTAGCATCTGACACCATATTGTAGCAAAAACAAAATCATATTTTTGGAAGATTTTTATGTGACCAATTCCAATTTTTACACGATAACAATCAAAAAATACCAATAGACCTATATATATATATATATATATATATATATATATATATATATATATATATATATATATATATATATATATATATATATATATATACGCAGAACCACAGGGAAAATGAAAATACGGAATATACACTTCAGTCCCGACTAGTTTCGTGATACTTCCTCAGAGGACTCTGAGGAAGTATCACGAAACTAGTCAGGACTTGAGTGTATATTCCGTATTTTCATTTTCCCTGTGGTTCTACTGCATCTGAGCATCACGTTTTCCTGTGATTTTTACGCATATATATATATATATATATATATATATATATATATATATATATATATATATATATATATATATATATATATATATATATATATATATATATATATATATATTATATATATATATATGTTTATTTGTGTGATATTCGTCAACTACATGTGTTCGTATGTGTCATGTTTTCAATTTATTACTGCGTATCAATAATGTAGTTTGTTACTATAATAGTGTTTGGTAGCCTAATGATGGATAGATTAACATAAGTTTGCACGGTATGCACTGGGGGTCAAACATTTTAAGTGGCTTGATTACCAATATTGGGGCTGCTCTCTGTAAACCTAAGCGAGTGACGAGTGACATACGGGACTGTGAAACTATGATGCTGGGTACTAACATGATACTTATGTAGCGGGGGGTGGGGGGTGGGAGGGTGAGACTGTACAAGAGCTGTTGCCAGAGATGAAATGAATTTACAAAATGTAAATCTGAATGTTTAATAGCATATTTTCAGTAAAAAAAAAAAAAAAGGGGGGGGGGGGGGCTATAGCCCCCCAGGCCCCCCTGCTCCTACGCCCATATAAGAAATTATGTGTAGCCTATGTAGATAATGGTATCCTACATGCATGTGATTATGCAACTTTGAAACACATTAGCTATGTAAAGCTTCAACTGTTGCAAAGAAAACAAAGAAACCTAGAATTAGATTATCTTCCTACTAGAAAAATCCAAGATCTAGTTTTCCTAAATCTTGGAGAGATCATAGCCCTTAGAAATATGCTGGACGACTTTCGACAATTTGAATTAGAATACGGACTAGAAAACTGTGCTCTACACATACACCGAATAGTCTGGTCTATTCTTTCCACATTCATCTCTTTCCTCATACACCTGACAACACTGAGATTACTAAACAATTCTTCTTTACCCAAAGGGTTAACTACCGCACTGCAATTATTCAGTGGCTACTTTCCTCTTGGTAAGGGTAGAAGAAACTCTTTAACTATGGTAAGAAGCTCTTCTAGGAGAACGATACTCCAACAACAAACCATTGTTCTCTAGTATTGGGTAGTGCCATAGCCCTGTACCATGGTCTTCCACTATCTTGGGCCAGAGTTCTCTTGCTTAAGGTTACACTGGGCACACTATTCTATCATATTTCTCTTCCTTTTGTTTTTGTTAAAGTTTCTTTTTATAGTTATATATGAAAAATCTCATTTTATGTTGTATATGCTCTTATATTATTACATTATGATTGTTTATTACTTCTCTTGTAGTTTGCTTATTTCCTTTCCTCACAGGGCTATTTTTCCCTGATGGAGCCCTTAGGCTTATAGCATAATGCTTTACCAAATAGGAGTGTAGTTTAGCTAATAATAATAATAATAATAATAATAATAATAATAATAATAATAATAATAATAATAAGCACGGTTAAACAGGAGGCACTAAAAACATACCACCCGTTATCAATCAGAGAAATACACACAAAAGAATAAAAGTAAACCTAACCTAACCTAATTTATAACTTGAATATCCGCCATCTACACCTCTGTTTGAGAAGTAGGCTATGCGAGTTAAAGTACCTAAAATTCTCACCGTCAATATAGTATGACTTTCAAAATTCGCTATATTCACATATTTTACCTCTTTGCCTCAAGTCACTTTAGTCATAATTGATTGATTGATTTTCGGTTCCATTATAGGTGAATTAACAGAGCAAGTTTGAACAACCATAGGAATGTTTATTCTGGTCTATGACCCCAAAAACTAGTTCGTTAAACTGTTGGGCGATTTGACGTTAATTTTATACAACTGGTTGTAAATAACACAACAACTAAGAATCGTAAAATTCTGATATGTACATTTTTTTTTTATTCATAGAGACGGCCTTGGATAAAAAGCCAAGCATCCCGGCGTATCTCCCCACTCGGTCTAGGACTAGGACTAGGTACGCATACCTAAGACTCTAGACCCAAGGTCTATTTATGCCTAGACCGCGGTGTTCCCAAAGTGGCTTCGCAGGGGACTGACTCTCCTCCGCGGAGGTGAATGGGGGCCCTGGCTTAAGATATGCCACTTTCAAGGCTGTCAACAGACTCGGCAATGCGTAGCACATGCCATATGGACCATCTGGATTCACACAAGCTGGAAAAATTGGCAAAATGTGTCCTTAATAAGGAAATAGATTAATCTAAGTGTACACACACACACACACACACACACATATATATATATATATATATATATATATATATATATATATATATATATATATATATATATATATATATATATATATATATATATATATATATATATATGTGTGTGTGTGTGTGTGTGTGTGTGTGTGTGTGTGTGTGTGTGAGAGAGAGAGAGAGAGAGAGAGAGAGAGAGAGAGAGAGAGAGAGAGAGAGTTAATAGAATCTCCATTTAGCACCACATATTAGCAGATATTCAAAAGAACACAGCTGGTTTAACGTCCCCGGTGGCTGCAATAGTAACCCTCCGGTGTTGTAACCCTCCAAGAATGTGAGTGGAGGGTAAGAGGGGGAGGAGTAGACTTCTCTTGGGAGGAGTTACCCACCTACTCACAACTCCCACCCCAACGGGCCAACACCAATTCCAGGTAACGGTGTGCGAGTTTCCTCCCATTCATTCGAGCTCACTCACACACTATATTACACTGCACTGGGATTTGCCATTCTATTGCAAGAACGCTCATCGAAATATTTTCTTTCTACGATCAAGAATACGTGAGTTGCAATCGATATGTGAATCATATTAAGATATCCTCTCTCTCTCTCTCTCTCTCTCTCTCTCTCTCTCTCTCTCTCTCTCTCTCTCTCTCTCTTTTAGAAAACGAATACACACACATACTACAATTTTAACTATACTTTTATACATTTATAAACAATTCCTCAAGATTTCTCGAATTTAATTATGCATTATCTTGCTTACTACCCCTGTGTAATAACAGAAATGCAGTCATACTGAGCATACATATACATACAGTATACACATATTTTCTATCTATCTATATATATACATATATATTATATATATACAAACACATACCCTAAGCCCTGAATATCTCTTAATATAGAATTCCCCCTGCCTCGGGATCAGAGACCCAAGGGGGAATTAACTTTTTGATAATAGCTTCTGGTCGGCCAAGGATTCGAACCCTAACCAAGTTGAAACTCACGGGACCACATGATAGATACACTAAACCAGAAAGAAAATTATTACTGAATAAGTCCTGACTGTACCACGAACTTTCTAAAAATTTCTATCATCAAATCAGTTCTCTTGATGTTGTAGCAGAGAGAGCAGTTCAGGATACACTCGTGGTTTCATTTTTGGTTATATATATATATATATATATATATATATATATATATATATATATATATATATGTGTGTGTGTGTGTGTGTGTGTGTGTGTGTGTGTGTGTGTGTGTGTGTGTGTGTGTGTACAGTATATGCATTTAAACATATATATGATGTTTAAATATTCATACAAATATATATTTACATAAGTATATGTAAACAATATATATATATATATATATATATATATATATATATATATATATATATATATATATATATATATATATAAATTATATAGAGTGTATATGTATGTGCACAAACAGTATATTCAAATATATATATATATATATATATATATATATATATATATATAGATATATATATATATATATATATATATATATCCTCCTACGCCCACTGGCGCAAAGGGCCTCGGTTAAATTTCGCAGGCGTCTCTATCTTGAGCTTTTAAATCAACACTTCTCCATTGATCCTCTACTTCACGTTTCACAGTCCTCAGCCATGTAAGCCTGGGTCTTCCAAATCTAGTGTCTTGTGAAGCCCAATTAAATGTTTGGTGAACCAATCTCTCTTGAGGAGTGCGGAGAGCATGCCCAAACTATCTCCATGTGTCTCTCTCCATGATCTCATCCACATATGGCACTCGAGTAATCTTTTTTATAATTTCATTTCTAAACCTGTCCTGCCATTCAACTCCTAATATCCTTCCGAGGACTTTGTTCTTAAATCTACAAAATCTGTTGGATACAGTAACACCGATCTCACTAAACTGATA
>NC_090764.1:64750255-64805255 GCF_036898095.1 Palaemon carinicauda | reverse complement strand
GCTCTACTGAGTGCCCCAATAGTTTACTTATTTATTCATTTGCCTGTATGTCTATGGACAAGATTACGTACGTAAAATCTATTCAACAGATTTTGGAGGAATTTTCCACCACAGATTGATCCTAGGTCATAGGCGATCCCGTTAAATTTTGGAAATGATCCCGATCTGGAATTGCATTTTTCACAATTTTGAAGATTATGACAAATTGGCGCTTTAGATTTTCACCAAATTTTAACAATGGATAGATATCATGCATCGGTAGAAACCATGAAATTTTGGAGGTGAAACGGATCAAGATCACGACTCTGGATCAATATTGCCCTTCTCACCATCTACTATACATTCAACAAATGAAAAGTGGGAGGCGATGTCCGTAAACTTTAGTTATATGTTGGTAATATTCATTGGTGGAGGTCTAAAATCTGAGCGTTCTTGTTACAGCATAAATCCCTTTTCATTATTATTATTATTATTAGCTAAGCTACAACCTTAGTTGGAAAAGCAAGATGCTATAAGCCCAAGGACTCCAACAGGGAAAAATAGCCCAGTGAAGAATGGTAATAAGGAGATAAATAAACGATATGAAAAATAATTAGCAATAAAATATCTTAAAAACAGTAACATTAAAAATGACCTTTCATATATAAACTATAAAAAGAGACTTATGTCCACCCGTTCAACATAAAAACATTTGCTGCAAGTTTGAACTTTTGAAGTTCTACCGATTTAACTACCCAATTAGGAAGATCATTCCACAACTTGGTCACAGCTAGAATAAAACTTCTAGAATACTGTGTAGTATTGAGCCTCATGATGGAGAAGGCCTGACTATTCTCATAAGAACTCTTGCTTTAGCTAATAGTGCTGTTCTGCCATCCAGTAAAAAGACCAGCTCCATCATTCAGTCCTTTACACAAACAGTTAATCTGACATACTGCCTACATCTTCAACCAAAAAAATCTTGCCTTCATTTTTCATGAGTTATGCAACTGCAAGTATAAGTTTTTTCCCTCACTAAACCTTTCATTACTCATAAAAGAATTTTCAGTGGATTATGTATATATATATATATATATATATATATATATATATATATATATATATATATATATATATATATATATATATATATATATATATATATATATATATATATATATATATATTTATACAAACAAATGTTTATATAAAAATACATAATTTTCATCTTTGTGTATCTATATTTACATACATACATACATACACACACACATATATATACATATATATATATATATATATATATATATATATATATATATATATATATAGATATATATATATATATATATATATATATATATATATATATATATATATATATATATATATATATATATATATATATATATATTATGCATACGCAGTGCTGCTATTACATCTCCTCATAGTAATGTTTAACTGTACAGTAATAATACATTATTACGAAATTACTGAGCGTTAAAAAATACAATAACGGTCTTTCAAGGCTAATATTCGGTTAAAAATTATGCAACATCCTCGTAACGAGAGAGAGAGAGAGAGAGAGAGAGAGAGAGAGAGAGAGAGAGAGAGAGAGAGAGAGAGAGGATCATTGAGATTACAGTACTGAGCTGAGTGTAGCGGTCTCTTACATGTAACAGTTTTAGTGTTGAAAAAATTCTGGAAGAAGCAATAATGCGCATCAAGATCTTCTCTTGCTGTATAACCTACAAGCCATTACGGGTTTTAGTCTTCACGCTTAATTAAGGTTCATTTCTTAACCATTTCTTCGTTTCCTGTCCACCGCTTGGATGGAGATAGCGGTAAAGAAAAAAAGAAAAGAAAAAGAAGCTCTGGTGTCAGAAGATTTCTTTGCAGACAATACAAGTCAAGGGCCCTGACTCGCTTGTCTGGTTGATCGATTATCATAACGTTTATATCGTTTCGAAAATTCAAAGCAAAATAGGCTACATCGTCACTTGCATTAACTGCTCCCTGAAGGCTGAAATCACTGCCAGATCTTTGCTCAGAAAACCTTTATAACGTTTACACCTTTTTTTCAGGAGGCTCAATTCACTGGCAGTTCTTTCATTAGACACCCTCTACAACATTTACTACGCTTCCAGAGGGCAAAAATCATTGTCTACAACACAGCTTGCACTTGCTGCTCAGGCTCCACAATGTTGACAACATATTCAGATGGCTAAAATCACTGGTTTTCGACCCCGCATACACTGACTGCACAACCCCTACAAAGTTTACAATATTTCCAGACTATAATGTCTATGCAGTGAGTCAAACTGTTGTTGTAGCATGTAATTTTAGTCTTCTGGGATACAAATGTAACAGCTCATCTCCACGGCGTCATTTGAATAAGGACAAGGTAAAAAGGAAAGTATTATTTTGGAAGCGGTATTATCGCAGAAAATGAAACGTTTCTTCAGAGGAAAGATTACATTCCTTACTTTAAAAACGTTTTGTCATGATAAATGAAGCGATTGCAGGTCCTTCGTTTTCTACTATGAAAATAGAGTACATTATTATTATTCATCCCTATTATTACTAGCTAAGTAACACCCATAGTTGGAAAAACAGGATGCTATAATCCCAAGGGCTCCAACGGGGAAAAATAGCCTAGTGCGGGAAGGAAATAAGGAAATAACTAAATTATATATGACCAGTAATGAATATAAAATATCAAATATTTCAAGATCAGTAACAACGTTATAATAGATCTATCACATATAAACTATAAGGGGAGACTCGTGTCAGCCTGTTTTACATAAAAACAATCACAGCAAGTTTGAACTTTTGAAGTTCCACCGATTCAACTGTTAAATTAGGATGATCATTCCACAATCCGTTCATAGCTGGATAAATAAAACTTCTAGAATACTGTGTAGTATTAATCCATAAATGATGGAGAAGGCAAGAATATTAGAATTAACTGCATCTCTGGTATTACGAACAGGATGGAACTGTCCAGGAAGATCTGAATGTAAAGTTATGAAAAATCTTATGCAACATGCATAATGAACTAATTGAACCAAGTTGCCAGATATTAATATCTAGATCAGGAATAAGAAATTTAACAGACCGTAGTAAATTCCTGTCCAATAAATTAAAATGAGAATCAGCAGCTGAAGACCAGACAGGTGAATTATACTCAAAACAAGGCAGAAAGAATGAATTTAAAATGTCTTCAGAATTGATTGATCAACGAAAATCTTAAAACACTTTCTCAATATGTCATTTTTTGTGCAATTAAAAAGAAACAGATGGAATTCATTTCTCAAAAGTAAAACTACAATCAAGAATCACACCTAAAATTTAAAGTTTTATGTCGTCAAATAAATAAACATTATCAATACTGAGAGCTGGATGTTAATGGCACATTATTACGACTGGAATATAACCCATAAATTTTAATCCCATCTTCTTACATATTAATATTATTATCATTATTATTATTATTATTATTATTATTTGCTAAGCTACAACCCTAGTTGGAAAAGCAGTATGATATAAGCCCAAGGGCTCCAACAGGGAAAATAGCCCAGTGAGGAAACGAAAAAATTGAAACAAGAGAAGTAATTAACAATTAACAAAATATTTTAAGAACACTAACAATAAAATAAATCTTTACATATAAACTACCCCTACCAAGAGAAAAGTAGCCACTGAACAATTACATTGCAGTAATTAACCCCTTGAGCCAGGAAAAATTGATTGGTAATCTGTGTTGTCAAGTGTACGAGGACAGAGGAAATTATTTGAAAAGAAACAAAACTTTAGCAATAATTAATTTAACTATTACTAACATCAATTTCATTAGCTATTTATCCAATTGACTCCAAAAATTAGATTTGGTTTTGTGGGCTACAATACAATGTGGCCGTCTTCTCTTCTTGGCCAAATGAGAGTACATGCTAAACTATAAGGCCAAACATTAACAGATTAAACAATGCAGGATAAGACGACCATTAAAAATTACAGCATTGAGAATGTAATGATAAGAATGACAACTCTCGAGCTTTTAAAAAAGAAACCGGCTGTTTCTTTCGGAAATGTTGGCATAAACACAGAGAAGTGGCTCAGGTACAGTACTAACTAGAGGGGCACTCAGCAGAGCACAGACCTCCACCGCGGCAGCTTATTTTCCGACCTTTTGCGCGACCCTGACCTTCGGCCTTACCATGCATTAATTGGCGTGGATTTTCATCAACTCAAACATGAACCAAGTTTGAAGTCTTTGTGACAACAAATTCCAAACTTATGGCTGATTGCATGAATTGGATATTTTGCTTGACCGTGACCTTAACCTTTGACCTTCTAAAATTGAATAATTTCCAACTTTTTTACATAATTAATCCCTGCAAGTTTCATTAATCTACGATTAAAATTGTGGCCAGGAAGCTGTTCACAAACAAACACGCAAACATAACCTTCTTCCAACTTTGTCTTTGTTGGCGGAGGTACAGTAATGAGGGTTGGCCATCCCGTGGAAAGTGTGATAAGAAAACACCCCATACAAGAATTATTCTCACCAAAATAGAATTATCACTACTTGTGAAGATGTGACTTACAATGAGCCCTTACAGGAATCCTAGGGAGATTGGGAATTACGAATTTGAGTAACTGAGGAGGGGGGGAGGGGCAGTAAGTGTCATAATACAACTTGGAGAAAACCTCTGCTGTTGGGAAGTTGTACAGCAAGAGGGAAGGAATAACCCTGGCACATTCGTACGGGCAAAGGTTAAAAGTGGGTGCCAAAAGGACGCTTCAAAGCCATGCCTACTGGAGACGGCACTGACGCTACGAAACATAATTGTTGCCCGAATCCAAATTAAAATCGTTATTCCAGCATTGTATTGTAATGGTATTGTTTCTGGCATGAGACCGCACAGCTTTTCTGTATTCGAAGATCCGATTTTATGAACTACTAACAGTTTCCCATACAGTAGTCTTCTTCTTTCTTTACAAGCTTGTCCCTATTTGAGGTTGCTTTAATGGTTCTGCAACATATTTTTCCCTTTTCTTCGGTCCAGTGCATCTTCCTTGCTCAATTTCAACTCCCTCATATCTCTTTTCATACAATCAATACATAGCAATTTTGGTCTACACAACCTTCTCCCACCAGGCAGTCCCCCATCTTCCTTGTCGGATGGTCTTCGTCTCGTCTCTTTATATGTCCATACCATCTCAGTCTACTTTCTCTCACCTTGTTTGAAGCTGGTGCTATTTTGAGAGTACATCTGACATGTTTGTTCTAAACTTCATCCTTTCTTGCATGTCCACATTGCTACCTCAACATCCTCATCTCAGTTACATCAATCCTGTTTTTATCTCTCCTCTTAATTTTCTTTGGGTGAAATTATTACCAAATTTTAAAAATTAACTTTATATAAGTTATTTCCAAAATTTATATCGAAACAAAAAAGTATTGGAATTTAATTTTCAAGAATTTTCCTCAATTTTGAACTTAATACAGCTCTGATACCTTATCGATTTCATACGTTCTTTATTATATGCAAGAAACATTTATCTTAAAAGTTCAAAGATGGAGGGAAAGAAGCAAGAAAAAGAGGGAGTAGAATGCTAAAACATGCCTACAATACACTGTGTGAGGTGCACTGACGACAGAAAGGTTTATACAATAATTACAAAAACAAGAGTCACTGCAATACATTATTCAGATAAAAGGTTCAGACCATGAATTTCAACAACTATAGTTTAATTGAAGTACCGCCTGAAGAACCAACAATTACACTACTGCTTCTTCATCCCTACTGTTATCCCTACATTAAGGGGTCAGGCGGTTGCCTGATGCGCCCTCTCCAATGACTTCGATCAACGGCATCTTCTCCCACTAAACCTCTTCTCTCCATATCATCCTTCACCTTATCTAGCCATCCAATTCTCTCCCTCCCCCTAAAAGGTTCCTCCCAAGCCCTCCTCACTCCCTCTCCACCAACAATCTTACCCACACCATCTCAATAGACACACTCACAATTACACACTGCTTCCCTATTCTCAAATTACAGGGGAGAGCAAAAAATTAACTTTTATTTGCTCTGTCAGTACTCATCATGACTTCAGGAATGTAAACAAGTCAAAAATACCATTAAATATCCATAAATTTGGAACCAGATAACCTGGAAATCATTTAAAACTAAATACTTGTAAGATTTTGGCCAGATTAAGTCTGGAAGAAGGAGCAATCTGAGAGGCAAAAGGACATGAGCTACAGAAGTTCCTCTTGATAGGGGCCTATCTGCTGATTGTGAGGGGGGCCCATGAATTCATTGATTTATATTTCTATAATTGACTTCAGATGGTATTTTGAAACCTTGAAGAAAAAGATTTTGAAAACTCTCCTTACTCTCTGTTTCGAGGAAGAGCAAAGGAGTTAGTAGTTATCAATGCTATATTCAACAGCCATCAATCAGCAGAAGCTACACTGAACTGGATTAATGCATCTGGGCCACATGACCCTCTGCTTGAGTCAGGGAGGCCATTCAGTGTCAGGTTTGAAGGCTTTAAATGCCATTCATGAATGACAAAGGCAAGAGACTGTGATATTCCCCTAGTTAGCAGGACAATGCCCTAGAGACTGACCATTATCATATACATATGATTAGCACCCAAAAACCCTCTCCATCCAAGCTAGGACCAGGGAGGGCCAGGTAATGGCTGCTGATGACTCTGCAAGTAGACCTAAAGGCTCCCCCAAAACCCCTCAACCTTCGCTCAAAAGGATGGTGAGGTTGCAGACACTACAGTACAAGAAACTATCGAGCTTGAGCCGGACTCGAATCCCAGTCTGGCAGAACGCCAGGCAGGGAAGTTTCCAATTGGTTACCATAACACTAATGTGCAACTGCAGGTAACACCGACAGTTGCACTATGAAGTTAAAGTGAAAAGGTTAGATGCCAAGAAGGAGGCGGGGTAAAATATGTTAAAAACAGGATGCAAAGACACTGGAGTAATGCCGACAGTGACCCACTTGAGGTCAATGACAAAACTACCCTTGTCTATGGGATCGGCAGTTTTTTGTGCTGTTCCTTTGCTGTATTTACTACACCGTTCTTCATGTCTGTAATCATGGGTCTCCTTTCTTTGTCGTAAGACGAGCTGCCTTGCTAGGAAAGTTCTCAATCACCCAAGCTCTCAAAAGCGCACTTTGACCATATAATAATATACTGTACCATCGTTCGAATCTCAAACACCTGTGGATTACGTTCCTGTTTACAACTTGCCCTATGTGTTTAAACTGATACATCAAAGCAATTCACAAAATTATTCTCTTAAGGAATAGGCTGTAGGAGGTAGTGTTGAATTGATTTTTAATAAAAAAAGTATACTGAGAAAACTTTAAAACTATCTTTCAACATAAAATTTTGAAGATTCTTTTTTTTTTTTAAATTTGATGACCAGGGTGGAACAAGATTTTGTCTTATTAGTACTGTATTCTAAAAGCTTCTATCTACATTTAAAAAGAATTTTTTAACATTCAAAATAGCTAACAATTTATAGGCTAAATATTCGAAACAAGGTAGAATGAAAGAATGAAAATACTTCTTCAGAATAGATTGATCACCGAAAATCTTACAAGACTTCCTCAACAAGACAATTTGTTTGTGCAATTGAAGAAGACACAGACCTAATATATTTCTCACAAGTAAATCTGCTGTCGAGAATCACACCTAAAATCTTTAAAGTCTTACAGTGTTAAAGAAACATTATCAATGCTGAGATCAGGATGATGAGGAGCCACTGTCCTTGACCTACTTACAATCATACTTTGAGTTTTGTTAGGATTCAACTTCATACCCCATAATTTGCACCAGGCACTAACTATAACTAGATCTCTATCAAGGGATTCAGCAACCCCAGATCTACATTCAGGGGATGGAATTGATGCAAAGAGAGTAGCATCATCTGCATATGCAACAAGCTTGTTTTCTTAAACACATGTCACGTGATTATAGTATGAAGAGTAATGGGCAAACAAAGTGGGGAAAGAAAGAGAAGACAATGGATTGACAAGCTAAGAAAATTTGCAGTTATAGACTGGCATAGAAAGACCATAAATAGATGGCAGTGGAAGGACATGTATGAGGTTTTTCTCCTGCAGTGGAGCCATTATGGCTGATGATATATATATATATATATATATATATATATATATATATATATATATATATATATATAATATATACAGTATATACATATATATATATATACATATATATATATATATATATATATATATATATACATATATATATATATATATATATATATATATATATATATATATATATATATATATATATATATATATATATATATATATATATATATATATATACAGTAAACTGTAATCTTGGCGGACAGACGGAAAGTCAAACGAAATTACTCAAAGCTAAATTTTTATATTTCCATGCATTATTTTTGACAACCGAATTAAATTTGAAACACACTTAACTCGAAATAACTCAAGTCGAGGGATACCTGTATAAAGTTTATATGCATAAGACACCTGCTATCCAAAATGGTCACGTAACAACTCAGTACACAATTAATTGTTTAGGTCAATAAAGGTATCGATGTATACCGATTTTAAAGAAGTGTCCGTATTCTCTCCTCACTCGGTTCAAAAATCAGACAGTGGTCACTCAGTTTGCCAGTTGAGAGCATTAACGTAAAATTATGACACACTTGGTTAATTCACCATCCTTCTCTGGGTCCTAGAACAACTTACCCCTTCCTTTTACTAGAAATGCATCCTCTTCCCTAACAAAATCCATGGTGCTCTTACACTATTAATCCATTTATCACTTTCATAATGTCTCACAATTGGGATCATAAGCCTATTCCAATGGTCTATTATGTAATTTCTCCTAATCAGCATTCCTTTTCGTCAAACAGAAAAACTTTACACACCGACATGATTGTACTTCAGTATTTCACCTCTATTGTATTTTCAACAAGCAAAACCTCTTTACTCTTAAACCTAGCCTCTGCAACAATTCTAAAATTCACTGTTCCCTGTCTAACTCCTTTCAGAATCAGAATTTTCTCCCTAGCTTTATGTAGCTTTAGGATTGCTGTATTTCCTGTGAAGATATCTTCAAGTATTCAAGTATTTTAACATAAGATTTTTCCATTCCTTGTTTTTGAAGGGTTTTCATTACTACTGGAGTTTTGACATAATCAAAAGCTTTCTCAGAGTCTATACATGCCATAAATTGTGGTCTGTCATACTTTACTGATTTTTCCATTAACCCGTTAATTACGTGGGTATAAAAATAATAATTTCATCGCATTCTGAAAATTCTTAAGATTTTAAGAAACAGCCTTGATAAATAAAAGCTTGATCACAAGAACTGTGTGAAGTACTTAGTTGAACAATGCAAAGCAAATATTTATTCAACATAAAGATTTTTAAGGCTCCTTTTTAGGGTGTGTGTGTAGTTGGTAGGCAGATGCATAAACTTCCTTATTATGTACTTGACAAATCAATATTTTACAGGGAAAATGTCATTTATCTGTCTGAAATACGATACTGTATTATGAAGTTAGTTTTACTATTTGTAAAATATCTTTATGATTTAGTGTTACCTTCCCAGGAGTGAAGCTAGTTGGGAAGCAGTTACTGCACAGGGTTGAGAACTAGTCTTAGGGCAAGCTAATGATTAAGCTGTCGAGCTGTCTAAGGGAGAATTACAGGTTCCAGGAGGGGGGGGGGGGGGCATAGCCCCCAATTAGTACGTACAGATACAGCTCCTAATTTAGGTTAGGTGGAGAACCTTAGGTTGGGTGGTGAGCTTGTGTTTGCTTTCATTTTCAAAAATGGTTTTTCAGTCCTATCTTTTGTAATTTGAAAATGTCTAAAATTAGAAAAATACGTGTTTTCCCCCAATTATATGCATCACAGCAGTTCAAAGTAGTTATAAATACATCAGGAGCCATTTTTATTATCTTCATTAGGAATATTGTGCTATTGTAAATAATTACCAACATCTCAATTAATGACCCAGTCAGTCCGAACCAACTACAAAGGCTTTGATTTTCAATCTCAAATTATTTCTTATATCATTTAGATGTAATATATATATTTTACCTCTCCAGAATTTTTCAGGCTAATTCTGTAGAGTCAAATTTGACTCATTGAGCTGGTAAATTTCACTTTAAAAAGAAAAAAGAATCTCTTACCACCCACTGCTCTCTCTATCGTTCATCCTAACCACTCAAAAATGTCCTTCTTCAAAACATCTTTTGACCTGGGACTGTATTCTTGTCAGATATATTTATTTCCATTAGAATCTCTTAGTCTAAATTCCAATAGCTAATTACAGTTTCAAAGTATCTTCATCTTTTGCATACAATTTTATATTTCTTACATATTGCCCTCAATATTATGATTCATTTTCTGTCTCCTTTTCTTATTTACTATCTTGTATATTTTAATTTTTTTCTTTCCTTCAGTAAAACTATCACAGCCTAGCCTCTAGGCTTGCTCATTTTAGCCTAGTCCCAGCATGCACACATATATTATTATTATTAGAAGCTAAATGACAACCCTAGTTGGAAAAGCAGGATGCCATAAGCCCAAAGTGCTCCAAAAGGGAAAATAGCCCGGTGAAGAAAGGAATTAAGGAAAAACTACAAAAGAAGCTTAAGAACAATAATAACATTAAAATAAATCTTTCATATATAAATGAGAAAACTGAAAATGACAAGTTCATTTTCAAAAGCTTCAAAATAACAAGAGGAAGAGAAAGAAGATAAAATAGTGTGCCTGAGTGTACCCTCAAGCAAGGAAACTCCATCCAAAGACAGAAGGCCATGGTAGAGGCTATAGCACTACCCAAAACTAGAGAACAATGGTTTGATTTTGGAGCGTCCTTCTCCTAGAAGAGCTGCTTACCATAGCTAGAGTCTCTTCTACCCATGCTAAGAGGTAAGTAGCCACTAAACAATTACAATGCAGTAAGAAGAATTGTTTGCTACTGTAATTTCAATGTTGACAGGTGTATGAGGACAGAGGAGAATATGAAAAAAATAGGCCAGACTATTTGGTGTAGGCCTATGTGTGGTTAAAGGGAAAATAGGCAATACCAGAGAGAAGGATCCAATGTAGTACTGTCAGGCCAGTCAAAGGACACAATGAGTCCCTAGCGGTAGTATCTCAACGGGTGACTGGTGCCCTGGCCAACCTACTACCTACTAGTCTACAGGGGCGCGCCGGCGGTCGGCGTATGGATCGCTACCTCTCGTCATCGTTTGTTGCTTTTCTTCTCATTGGGCGCCTTGTTTTGAGGTGACACTCTGGATCTGCCAGGTCCCACGGAGGCAGTGTCGCTTCCTTTGAGAAACGCTGGTTTCACGCGGTCTATTGAGACCCAGTCCTCTTGGCCATGCACGTCGAGGAGGAAGGCTTTCGTCGTTTTCTTGATTACTTGGTAGGGGCCTCGATAGGGTCTGGTTAGCGGCTGTTGATGAGCGTCGACACGGACGAAAACATACCCGCAGTCGTCCAGGTTCCTCGGCTTGAAATGCTTAGTTCTGTCCTGGTAAGTTTTAAGACATGGCCTGAACTTTCTGGCAATGTCCCTGAGATGATCCAGCTGCGTGTCGTCGGTTGATGTGGGAAAGAATTTGCTGGGAACTGCGAGCGCCTCTCCGTAAACCTTTTCAGCGGGCGATGGCTCACCATCTGCGCGAGGGGCGGTGCGAAGGCCGAGAAGTACCCAAGGAAGTCGTGATTTCCAGTCCCCGTCGGTGCAGCTCGCCATCAGGGACGCCTTGAGGGCGCGATGAGTTCGTTCGACCATGCTGTTTGCTGCGGGGTTGTATGCCGTGGTGCTGTGGAGTGTCGTTCCCATCTGGTTTGCCAGAGCGAGCCATATCTCTGTCTGTCATGATGTCGTCAAGAACGCCAAATCTGCTCACCCAGCTTGACAAAAGGGCTTCGGCGCGTGCTTGGGTCGTAGCTTCGGTCATCGGTGATGCTTCCAACCACCTCGTGGAGCGATCGATGATTGTCAGCAGGTAGCGAGCAGATCCCGAAGGCGACAAAGGTCCCACAACGTCGATGTGGATGTGACCGAAACGTCTTTTCGGTTGGGGAAAATCAGCTATCCCCAATTCGGTGTGACGGCTTATCTTGCTTGTCTGGCAATTGATGCATGTCTTCGCCCATTCCCGGGCATCCTTTTTGATCCCTGGCCAAATGAACTTTTCAGACAGGAGGCGAGCAGTGGTGCGTCCCAAGGGGTGTGAAAGTCCATGGATGATGTCGAATATTTTCCTTCTGCAGGAAGCCGGAATCCAGGGGCGTGGGTGGCCGGTGCTGGTGTCGCAGAGGATAGTTACTTCTGATGACTCGAGGGGAATTGCAGTTATCTTGAGCGCAGATGGCCCCGTCAGGTGATCCTGTGCCTCTAGGTCGATACGCTGCACAGATGCGAGGTTGGCGTAGTCAAATCCCAGGTGGATTGCGTCGATTACAATCCTTGAAAGGGCGTCTGCAACTGGGTTTTTCTTACCGGGAACGTAGCTTATGGTGCACCCGAATTCGGCGATTGCTGCGAGATGACGTTGTTGTCGGGAGGACCATGCGTCTGTCGATTTTGTGAAGGCGTGTACGAGGGGTTGATGGTCCGTCGCGAAGGTGAAGGGTGTGCCCTCCAGGATGTGCCTGAAGTGGCGGACGGCGAGGACCTCCCTATCGAAGGTGCTGTATCTTGTTTCGGCAGGTTTCAGTTTTCTGCTGAAGAATGTCAATGGTCGAGGAGAACCATCGACGAGCTGTTCCAGCACAGCCCCACAGGCGACGTTGCTGGCGTCGGTCGTCAGTCGCAGATGGGTGTTGTCGTCGAAATGAACCAAGGTGGTGGCATTGGCGAGGGCGTCCTTTGTCCGGGTGAATGCATGTTGTTGTGGGGAACCGCACTCAAGTTTCTCCGCCTTTCCCTTCAGGACGTCATCGAGGGGTGTCAGGGTCTATGCGATGTTGGGGATGAAGCGCCTGTAGTAATTGACCATCCCCAGGAACTCCTGAAGTTGGCGGATGGTCATAGGTGTCGGGAACTTTCTGATGGCGTCCACCTTGGTTGTCATGGGTTTTACCCCACTCGAGGACACGCGATGACCGAGAAAGTCCACTCCTTCAGCGCCGAATGTGCATTTGTCGAAACCTACAACTAGGCCATTCTCCTGCAGGTGTTTGAGGACGGCGCGGACGTGCCTCCGGTGTTCCTCCTTGGTCCTTGAGAATATCAGGATGTCGTCGACGTAGCAGACGAAGAATGGTTGGTCGCCCAGGATGCTATCCATTAGGCATTGGAAGGTCGGCCCCCATTGCGTAGACCGAAGGTTGAGTATGCGAAGGTGTATGATCTAAACGGTGTCACAATGGCAGTTTTCGGAATGTCCTCTGGAAATACGGGGACCTGGAAGACTTGAGAAGGTCCATCTTGGTGAAGTATTTCACGCCATGCAACGCATTCGTCAGGTCTTGCATGTTGGGCAGAGGTAGTAGTCGGGCGTTGTGATGAGGTTGAGGCGCCTGTAGTCGCCGCAAGGTCTCCAGGTCCCGTCAGGCTTCTTTACCATGTGTAGGGGAGATGCCCAGGGGCCCGATGCTTTCTTACAGATACCCATGCATTCCATGTCCTCAAAGACGCGTTTGGTTTCCGTTTGGTGTCCCTCAGCTTCTGGGGCGGGAGGGGGCGGAATATGGCGTGTATAAGAGGTCCCGTCGTCGTGACGTGGTGGTAGATCCCTTGCTTGGAGGGGGATCCCGGCGATTGTCGGAGCTCGGGCTTGAAAACGTCAAGAAATTCTTGCAGAAGGTCGGCGTAGGGCTGCGTCATTACAGCGGATACGGACATTGTGGCAGGGCTGGCTCTCAGGGCACGGGACCGGCAGGTTCCTGTGTCGATGAGGCGTTTCCCGGCAACGTCGACAAGTTGTCCGTGGTGAGCGAGGAAATCTGACGTCAGCGATGGCGAAGGGCCAGGAATACGAACGGCCCAGGATAGATATCCTGAGGATCCTAATCCCATAACACTGTATGGGAGACCCGTTGGCGGCGACGAGTGAGGGGGCGTCTTTGCTGGGACCACGGTCTAGGTCGGCTTGTGACGGCGGGAACGTTGACTGCATAGCGCCGGTGTCAACCATGAGTCTATGGTTGGAGACGGTGTCGAGGATATAGAAACCCTTCTTGGTTTGGTTTCCTGCAGCTGCGATGATGGTAGGTGGTTTCTCATGGCGTCATCTTCTAGGGAAATTGCATGGTGCCCTACATTTCTTGGCGTCGCTGCCGAACTGCTGGTGGTAGAAGCACCATGCTGGATTAGGCCTAGGGTTCGGACGTGTCGGTTGCGGTGGTTTCCTCCTTGCCAGAGTGTTATCTCATCGTCGTCGTCAGGAGGCGTTGATGAAGAGTCTATGGATGAGCAGCTGAAGGAGAACAAAGACGATACTGATGATGCCCCGAGGTGAGATGCTTTGGAGGCCTCATGGAGCTTCTGAGCTTTCGACAGGAGTTCGTTCATCGGAAGTGTGTTGGCGTCCGTCAATTGGCCCCTTACATCCTGCGCCAGGCATCGAAGGAAAATCTCACGAGATAGGCTAATTTCGCCCCGTCGGCCGTTGCTGTCGGTCTCGGGAAGCTCGTCCCACGCCTCGACAGGAGAGGTGTCACCCATGGGTTTGCCGGCAAGGTCCAGGACTTTCTGTGCCCTTGCTGAAACGGAGAGTGAGTAGATACCGATGAATTTCCTTCTCAGGTCGTCCAAGGAAACTTGGCTAGCCAGGGCGTCGAGCCATGAGGAAATCTTGTCGAATACCTCCTCTGGGATGGAGGTGAGAACGATGTCGGCCTTGGCGCAGGAGTCGCTGAGCCTAGCGACTCGGAAGAGTACGTCCGCTCTCAGGAACCAGGAAGCGGTGTTGTGTTGAGAAAACAACGGTTGTTTGACTTTGGGCGTGGAGGCGAGGCCGTTGGGCGTGATGGGCGGGTTGAATCCGCCACTGTGGTCAGTCGACGAGTCGGCGAAGAGGTGGGAAGCTGATATGTCGGTTAAGCTCATCCTACTACCTTACAAATGCACGGAGGTGTGGGAGCACAAAAGGCCGAAGCTCATGCCTAAGGTAATGGAGTAAAAGAAGGTAGCATAGCCGTAATAAGTCCGTTAATGGCAAAATCAAAACCGCTGATGCTACTTCAACTCCGGGGTCACCAGTTGTAAGGACAGTGAGGCGAGCTATCACCAACACCAACTGACGATTTATTCAAACATGAGCGAGAATATAATACAAGGTGCGGACGGAAAAGTAGCAAGCGCGCAGGCGCCAATCTGGCTTGAACTAACTGCCACTATATGTGTTTTTTCACACGTACAAATGCTTGAAATACAAGTCAATAGAAATAGGTAGCGAAATGATAAATACATAAAATTGTAGCTCTGAGGGAGCGGAATAAATATATACAGTGAACCACAGTGTGGCGAAGAGAACTTGAATGAAATGGAGAATTCGATGAGAATGCTGGACGACGGAGGGAGCGATGTCCTTACAATATATATATATATATATATATATATATATATATATATATATATATATATATATATATATATATATATATATAGTATATAAGTATTTACCACTATAACAGCAAATCATATATTTGGTACATAGTAGAAACAGTTGAATAATCTTGTAATTTTTACCTATAATTTCCCCATAGAAAAAAAAAAACCAACTTCAATTGGATAAAATTGATAAGCAAGTTTTGTCTGACCCAACATTCTATAATCTATCTCGATGTTACAGCATCATTTCGTCTTATTTACTGTGACCAAGAATAAAATTGTATTCTCCCAAAATGTCCACTATTTAATATAAAAAGCAGAGATTTCTAAATATGCTTTTATAAAATATTATGAGGATTTTTTACGGAAACCAATCTGTGACCGTTCTCTCTCTCGCCCTCGCCTGTCAATACACTTGACTTGACCAGTTCCTCAAAACTCACCTGTCACTTCGTTCTGATCTTCGAGAGTGAAGTCGCAGAACTCCTGTGATTCCTCTATATCTTTGCCTTGAAGTAGTAAACCAATATTCTCCTCGATCGAATCCATCTTTACACGCCTGAACTTGAGAATCCTGGCAAAACGAGTAATCAATACCACATCAGAGAAAGTCTCACTCACTTCTGGTTCTCAGCACTGACTGACTGAGTATGACTGACCAAACAGGGTTGCCATTTCTGATTTTGAATACGCGCTGTGCGAGCTTCCAAAATACACCAGGAAAGCGCTATAAATCCTTTTTTAGGATATAACATTATTATTATTATTATTATTATTATTATTATTATTATTATTATTATTATTATTATTATTATTATTATTATCTAAGCTACAACCCTAGTTCGATAAGCCTCATGCTATAAGCTCAAAGGCACCAACAAGGAAAATAGCCCAGGGAGGAAAGGAATAAGGCAATAAATAAACTACAAGAAAAGTAATTAAGACTTAAAATAAGATATTTTAAGAACAGTAATATTAAAATAAATCTTTCACATATAACCTATGAAAGCTTAGAAAAAAACAAGAAGGAAGATAAGATAGAAAAGTGTACCTGTGTCTATCCCCAAGCAAGAGAACTCTAATCCAAGACACTAGAAGACCATGGTACAAAGGCTATGTTTGATTTTGGAGTGTCCTCCTAGAAGAGCTCCTTAACATAGCTAAAGAGTCTTCTACGCCTACCAAGAAGAAAGTAGCTACCGAACAATTACAATACAATAGCTTGAACAGAAATTTTTTCAATATAGCTAAGTTGGGAAAGACTCTGTGGGCAACCAATTCGTCATATACATTATGAGTAGAAAAGCACTATGTTTTGTGCTAGATTTGTCTAAAAGTTGTAGCATACAGCAACAATTCTATTCTTGTAACCTAATACGAAAAACGCGCTACATTTTCTAAGAAACGCGCCAAATCTAGCGTGAAAGGGGCTGAAATGACAACTCTGGAGTGAAGTTCGTCCCTTTCGAGACGTCTGCCACACTAGCTGCAGAATACAAATACCTATGTACAAATAAGAAGAGTCAAACAAGCTTTCAGGTTTCATTTTATTCCTCCTGAAAATATTATATCTAGAGCACATTAGAAATAATTCACATAATGACGGTTTATCATCATAATAGAAATATATAAACATAGTCTAGAGATTTTACATGTAGACATTATTTCTTCCACCGAGTGCAGTTTTCGTCATATCTTTATGTTATGGATAAATGCAATAGTTACTTTTACTTATACACTTTAGAAGAAATTTAATATGATAGTAGCTATCATGAAACTAATCTATTTCTAATTCATATGTTTTATTCATTGATTCTATTTTACTCATAAAGATAGAATTAAAGACCTTGTTAATAAAAACTTTCGAGTTAAACGGAACCAAGACAACCCGTTCTGTCATCTAAAAACGCGAATATTATCTAGAACCATTTATTCTAATATATCTTTTTTCATTACAAGTCCTATTCTATTACAATCACGATTTATTTATATTTATTAATTCTTCGTTCATACAAGATCAAATTGACGAAATGCCAGCAAAGAAATTGCCACCTGTTTAGTGTTTACCCCTTTTTATATGTTACGAAAGTATCTAATTTAATATCCCATATTTTTTTTAAAAAAAGATTGTTTCAAATCACAAATTTCAATATATTTATCATCATACACTATTATTTCAAATTAACATTTACTCACAATAAATACAACCGCATTGGTAAATGAAGGATGATCATCATACATCATACATCATCATCAAAAACAAATAAGTTTTACCTCGTCATGAAATCGTAGAGTTCTCTGTCATCACAAGCTAACATCTATCGTGGCCATATAATTTTGGGATCATTATTAGCACTCATTTTATATCTGCTAATTTACAATGGTAAGAACATATTGTTAATGGTAATTACAAGACCAGAATACTATTATTATTATTATTTATGGTAGTTTTGTTGATTGTGCCTACCTAATTGTAAACAGATCGTACATAGCCAATGTTATCCCCATTAGTAGAATATCCCTGTCAATACACCTTGCATGGTGTACTGTAGACAATACTTACATGGTCTTTGCATCGTCCTTTCTTACCTTAGGTGCACCTGTAAATATTTATGGTATCGCCATCCTTTTAACAATAATACATATGCATTCATATCTTTGGTTGGTAATATTGTACTGTATTACAGGGAAATGTAAGCTAGGGAAAAAAATAGAAACTAACATTTTCTTTAAAAAAAAGGGGGTGTATGTATGATAGCGGCCACCTGTGTGTATTATTATGTCTAACTTAGAATACGGCAGTGTAAGGAGGGTCGCAGGGGGCATTAGGCCCCCGTTAGGTAAGGACAGGGCTTGTAGGATAGGTTAGGGGGAAAGTTTAGGTTAGTTGATGTCCATCTTTAATGAAAATGTGAGGAACTGGCCACTGATGTACAAAGGCTCCAAAAAAAAAAAAAAAACATCAATATTTAGGGCTAATAAATAGCACTGAGATATCTCCTAATATATACGCTGATATTCTCTTGCCGCAACACGGTAAATCTATACTATCGTACATTATCCTCAGTCAGTGAAATAAGAGGTTGAAGCCTTTGAATATCAGCGCCCGGTTCCTCCAGCGTGCAGAAAAAATGGATACCAACTAACCTAAACTTTTCCCCCCCCCAACCTAACCTACTTAATTGCCCCCCGCCAAGCCCCCTTATACTGCCGTATTCTTAGTCAGCCATCATCATACATGCAGGTAGCCGCTATCATACATACACCCTGATAGATGTACCTGGTGTATTTATAGGTAATTTGGCTAATGTGTAGGTGGTTGCATCGACGACTTTTTGTCCACCAAAATACTCATCTACTTGGCTAACGCGTGCAGTGCAACATGTACCGCTTGCCAGACCAGAGTAGCAATGAAATAATATTTGGTGCTATTATAGTATGCTATCTACCGCTGATTTTGCTATCTACGACCCCTCTCTGAAATTTTGGAATTGGTTTATTATTTTGTTTATGAGACCCCAATTAACACTATTTTACAATTAACTGGGAAATCACCTAATACTGTCACTGATTGGTTTAATGTTTCTGGAAGTGTGTAGTGTGGTGTTTTCAATCGGAAAGTTCTGAGAAAAGGCGAAGATGCATTTCCTGCTTTCTTGAATGATGTAAGATATGTTTACAAGCAGTAGCAGAATAAATTTTTGATTGAATATTTTCTTTGTTTTGTAATATTTGATTTTTCATTTGAATATCTTGTAACATTGTTGTATGATGAGCTTTGAATAATTTGTAAAAAAAAGTTTCCCTACAAACTGCTTATAATTATGCACCCATGTTGTCCAGCCAATAAATATTATTAAACTATAATTAAATTCCAATGAGGATAACATACTGGTGGTAAGTACTGTAATCTGTTTGATAATCATCATCAAACAGGAGGATTAACATTGACGGTAGATAACATACTTTGTGGTAGATACCATATTATAGGAGAAATTCGATGGTAGATAGCATACTATAATAGAAATTCGACGGTAGATAGCATACTATAATAGCACCTAATATTTAATTGTAAGCATAGCATGATCAATAAGTGAGTAAAATATTGGTGATGACCGACACGGTTAGGTAAGATTCTCGTTTTCAATGTGAGCAGGAGGCCTAGTGATCCACCTATCTACACATGCACTGGTGATTTAAAAGATTCTGAGGAAATTATTTACCAGAAACCGGTATTTCCTAAATTATTGGTATTTTGTAATTCTAGAAGATATGACTGAAAAATCATGATTTATAATGGTTTCAAGCATAAGGTTACAACTTGAATTAAGGTTGGCAATAATAATAATAACCTAACCTAGAACTCTTATCCTTACCTACCAGAGAGCTACTCCCCTCTGCAATCCCTCTGTAGACTTCAATGCCGTAACTTGCCCTAAGGAAGGTCGCATTCCAATGCTTACTTCCCAAATACTTTTCCTTTTGGAACTTGTTTCTTCAGATGTATTTCTGAGTTTAATCTGTTCTAGAATCTTGAAATGTACCTTCTTCCATTCGTTAACATCATCAAAATAAATTAAAACTCCTACGAACACAACTAATACTGTACGTTTTATTTCCTCCAAAGGGATATGGATATACATTTGCAATGGTCCTAATACACACCTTAGCAAAGGAATATCATCCGTTTAGAAACCATTTCAATTTGTCGACGATGAAAACTATCCTCAGTTTACATGTGGCGGTAGCTGAATACTCATACAAAAAGTCGTGTGACAGTGGAAACATCTTGGTTGGAGATTGCAGGCTACCAGTACTAATAGTACAGGAAAGGGGAAATCAAAATCAGGACAGAAGCACCCTCTGCTGGAAATTTTATGAATTTTGTGCAGGAGTTTCCTTTGGCAAGGTTACAAAACAAAACTTACTCAAATATAAAATGGTTAGAGTAAGCAGGATTTTTGAAAGAAATAAGTATCTAGGCTACTAGTAGCTGCTGGGTTTCAAAAACGGATTTTGAGCGAAGCGAAAAATCTATTTTTGGGTGAGATAGCCATGGCGTCCTGATGGAAGGTTCCTTTTTGGTAGCTTCCTTGGGTAAATAACTACTAAGATATTCCCAGAGAATTTAACCACAGGTTATCACAGAATTCTAACTTCTGGAGCGAGTATCCTAAAGGTTTCCCTTTTAAGACATCGTATATCAACAGGGGACGCATGTATTAACGCGCCACATAGCTATCTACACCCCGAACAGAGTTAAGGCTTCGGTGTGTAAAGGCGAAGAATAGCTGGGAGCCGTTCCATAGCTAATCTCATCCGTGGCTACTTTTGGTACTCGAGACATAAACAAACGGGCGCCATTGCTTAAATGACGTCACGTCCGTCTTCATCCTGAAGCCAGTTGCTTGCCGATCACCATGATACAGCAGAGCAGGGTAGGACCTAAAAACTGGACGAAGTAGCAAGGAGGGTCCATCAGGACGCCATGGCTATCTCACCCAAAAATAGATTTTTCGCTTCGCTCAAAATCCGTTTTTTGGGCTCAAGCCATGGCGTCCTGATGGAAGAATACCAGAGAATCAATGTATCGTGGTAGATTTTCCCCTATTGGTAAGTACCAAGGGCTTTGAACAAAATAGCATAGTAATCTTAATAAAGAACCGTAGGGAAGAATCTTCCTGCCCCCCTTGGCAGTGAAGTTCCCACGGGCCATGCCGAGATCAAAGTGGTTATTGAAAGGCTATTCACCTTGTTAGAAGAACCTGAAGAACTTGGAGATGAGACTGAATGGTTGGCATTCGTATCGGAACATTCTGGAAGGCAGACAAGTGGTGGTTGGACACTGTGTGCTGAGAAGGTTGGTTTCGTCTCCAGGGTATGAAGAGTAAGTATTCGTATTGGAATATTACTTTGTAAGAGTGAATATAAAATAAGGGTTAGGACCTTAAAATCTCCATGAACCATAAGGAAAGGGGATAATAAAACTATGGCAGGCATGTATTTCATAGTAAGTAGGAGCGGATTGAGACGCACAAGTAATAAAATAGAAATTTTATTTCACAGTTGCAGAAATTAAATGAATTGCAGCAATAAGTAAAGTTAATTTACAGTAATTATAATGTACATAGTAATAAAGACTTGCTCTTGAATCTGAAAGGGAATTTCAAATTTATTAGTAGGCACTCGTTCTCGAGGAATGTTAGTCTTTAATTAAAACACATCATGCTCTAGGCATGCGGCACTTGTGTGACAACTATGACATTTCACCTGGGATAAGAACAGTTATAAGAAAGCACTAAGTGTTTTCAACATCACTATGTATCGCTCGAGGGTCAACATAGGCACCCGAAGAGTTAGAGTCCCAAGTAACTCACTGTTCTATGCAGAGTTAGGTGCAGGTTTCATAACACTACCTGCGGCTACCACAAAATGTTTGACTTCGTGCACTTGTTTCGCATAATGTTTGAAGAAAACACGCGAGGACTTCCAGCCTGTGAAGCTTTTAAGGCTTTCGAAGTCCATACTCTGAAAGAAATTCAGAGACGATGCAACTTTTCTAGGATCGTGACCGGCGGGTGTACTGTCGGGATCCGCTCTGCGAATGAAGTAGGTGATTTTCGCTCTTAATTGTTTCAGTGACAGATCGCTGCCCGATGTTTCTCCTTTGAAGAGTTGGCCTCCACCAAAGTTCGAAGTTCTGCGAAGATAGACCTTGAGGCTCTCTACTGGGCATAAAGAGGCATCTTCCTTCGGGGCATATTCTCCAGGGGCCCCATCTTTTGGTGGGTAATTCATTTTTGGCGAGAAACGTCGGATCCGGGGAGAGGGTAATGTCTCCTGAATCAGTAAACAGGATATGACCCTCTTCTCTTGACAATGCCACTATTTCGCTGACTCGGGCTCCTGAGGCAAGAGCAAAGAGAAATATAACTTTCTGAGTCAGATCCTTGAGAGGGCATGAATCATTATCTAAGTTGGAGGCGAAATGGAGCACCTTGTCCAATGACCAGGAGATCGGTTTCGGTGGGGGTGCTGGGCGTAGACGAGCGCATGCTTTCGGCAGTTTATTGAAGATGTCGCTGGACAGATCAATTTGGAAGGCATACAATATTGGTCTAGTCAAGGCCGATTTGCAAGTTGAAATCGTATTGGCTGCTAATCCCTGTCCATGAAGGTGAATGAAGAAGGACATGCAGAAATCAATTGTGATTTCCTTAGGATTTTTTGTCTTGACGAAAGAGACCCATTTTCTCCAAGATGATTCGTATTGCCGTCTTGTGGATTCGGTCTTGTATTCCTCGAGGAAGTCTAGACTATTCTTCGAGATCCCAAATCTCTTCTTTGCGGCTAGGGAGAGAAAATCATGAGATGAAGGTCCTTGATTTTCGATGATGAAGCGAAGACAGTCGACTTCTGTACTTGTTGGGAGAGAACTGGGCCCGGGAGAGGGATCAGCTTGGGCTGCAGCTCCAGGACCAGGGGGTACCAGTTGCTCCGGGGCCACTTGGGAGCCACTAGGGCCGCTGTCCCTTTGAAGGTTCTCAGCTTGGAGAGGACTTTCAGCAGAAGGTTGGTGGGAGGGAACAGGTAGATCGTGGACCATCTGTTCCAGTCCAGTGACATGGCATCCACTGCTTCTGCCTTGGGGTCCTCGTACGGGGCCACGTACCGAGGAAGTTGATTGTTGTCGCTCGTTGCGAAGAGATCTATCTGAAGTTCTGGGACTTGGTGAGAGATGAAGGAGAATGATCTTGCGTCTAGAGACCATTCCGACTCTATCGGGTTTGTCCGAGATAGAGCATCCGCTGTCACGTTGCGGAATCCTTGTAGGTGAACTGCAGACAGGTGCCATTTCTTCTTCTCTGCCAGACGGAAGATTGGGAGAAGCACCTGATTTATCTGGGGCGATCTTGAGCCTTGGCGATTGAGACATCGAACTACCACCGAGTTGTCTAGGGTTAGATGAATATGGATCGAGGGAGGCGGGGAGAGTTTCTTCAGAGTTAGAAGGACCGCCATGGCCTCCAAGATGTTGATGTGGAACGTCTTGAACAGGGGAGACCATGTGCCTTGAGCCTGTTTTTGGTGGGAGTGACCTCCCCAACCCTCCAGCGAAGCGTCCGTGTGGATGTTGAGTGATGGAGGTGGGTGTTGAAGAGGAATGGACCTTTTCAGGGCCTTTGCTTCCGACCACGGCTTGAGGAGAAGTCGAAGTCTGTTTGGGAGCCGTCTCTTGAGGTCTCTTCGAGCGATGGATGCAGAACGTCTCCAGACTCCCGCGGCATCCTTTAACCGTGCACGAAGTACTGGGTTTGTTACTGAGGCGAACTGTAGAGAGCCTAGAACTCGTTCCTGCTGGCGTCTTGAGATCCGCTTGGATTTCAGTAGTTGCTTGACAGACCCTGCTATTTCCTTCCTTTTCTTCTGGGGAATGGAAAGGCGGTGTGACTGAAGGTTCCATTGGATTCCTAACCATTGGAACTTCTGAGCTGGAGAGAGGCGAGATTTCTTCGCGTTTATCTTGAATCCCAGGTGTTCTAGGTACTGGGTGACTTTGCTGCAGGATTTTACACAATCCTCGGGCGATGGAGCCCAAACTAGCCAATCGTCGAGGTAGGCCATAACCTGGACGTCTCGGAGGCGGAGCTGTTGTACTATGGCGTCCGCCAGCTTTGTGAAGATCCGAGGGGCCACATTGAGGCCGAAGGGCATGGCCCTGAAGGCGTAGCTTTTCCTTTGGAGTCGAAATCCTAGGTAGGAGGAAGCGTGATGGTTCATCGGAATGTGCCAGTAGGCATCTGCCAGGTCTATGGAGACCATGTAAGAACCTCGAGGCAGAAGGGTCCTTATCTGTTGAAGAGTCAGCATCTTGAACTTGTCGTTCGCTATGAACTTGTTGAAGGGGGATAAGTCCAGAATGACTCTGAGTTTGTCGGAGTCTTTCTTGGGGACACAAAACAGTCTCCCTTGGAACCTGGTGGACTTTACCTTCCTTATCACCTTCTTGTTCAAGAGATCTAGGACATATTCTTCCAGAAGGAGGGTTGATTGTTGGAAGAATTGCTGGAATGTTGGGGGTGGTTGAGTCCAACTCCAGCCTAGACCCTTCTTGACGATGCTGTGTGCCCAGGGATCGAAGGTCCAACGATCCTGGAATTGGCGGAGTCTTCCTCCCACCGGAAGCACTTCATTGCTTCTGGTGTCCCGAGGGCTTGCTGCCTCGGCCGCTAGCTCCCTTTCCTCCTCTGCCTCTGGAGGGACGGCGAGACGCGCCTCTGCCTGCACCTCTGCTTGAGCCTCTACCTTTGGGACGAAAGGTAGTCGTCTGTTGCTCGAAAGCAGGGGTGAAAACCGGTGACTGTGACAAGACCGGTTGGGTGACCAGCTGAAAGGTCTGCTGTGGCTGAGCTGCCACTTGGGAGGTAGCGGGTCCCGGAAACTGACGTCTTGGTTGACGTTGCTGGGGTTTCTGTTTGGAAGATTTCCTCTTAGGTTGAGGTCCGTCGTCCTGAGAGGATTTCCTCTTTTTTGACATGCCCCACTTGTGGAGAAGGTTCCTATTCTCCGTGGCGGCTTTGTCGGTGATTTCCTTCACAAGGTCAGAAGGAAAGAGGTGTTTGCCCCAGATGTTGGAGGAAATCAGCCTCCGGGGTTCATGTTTCACAGTGGCACCTGCGAACACGAATTCACGACAGGCTCTCCGAGCCTTCATGAAGTGGTACATGTCCTTCACCAGGGTTGCCATGTGGGATTTGGCAAGTACCATGTAGTGGTCTGGTACTCTGGTGTCACAGGCCATGATGTCCAGTTGGACCTGGTGGGACATGGATGCTGCGAGCCTCTCCTTCGTATCTTGTTCCCGACGAAGGAGGTGATCGTTGAGTTTCGGGAGGTCTTCATTAAACTGACGTCCGGCGACGTCATGATCTAGCTTTCCCACCACGAAAGTATGCTGGATGTCCTTCCAGTGTCGAGCGTCGGGGGGAGTGACTATGGAGAAGGGTCTGCACTCCTCCAGTGCAGGGCAGGCTTTTCCCTCTTCCACAGCCTTGAGGCACGCAGCGAAGGCCTTTTCCATGAATGAAAGGACTGCATCCTCGGGTGCGACGTAGGTAGGGTGCTTCTTGCTCAGGGCCGGAAGCTTAGAGCAGGTAAAACCCCTACTTTTAAACGTGTTGGCTAGCATAGCCTGGGCCTTCGCGAGATCGAACACTATCTCCTCTTTCGGTTCGGTCTCTTCTTTAGAGGCAGGTTCAGAGCGAAGTCGGACGTAACAGTCCGGGTAGGCCTCGAAATTTGGGAAGAACTCCACGTCTTCCAGGGGGACCGTGCCGATCTTGTCGCTGACGAAGATCCTGCCGGTCACTATAACCATATGCTCAGCATACCTCCATGGGTTGGCATGTGAGCAAGCGGGGAGATCCTTAATCGAGATATTCTTCGGTTCTTTGGATCCTATCATGGACCTGATGAACTCCTGATTCTCCTTCAGCCTGTCGTCCATGATGGCTTTAATCATCCGGAGCATCTCTTGGGTGGATGGCAAGGGTTCCGGGGTAGTGGAGGTAGACGGGAGAGATACTTCCGTCGGTGTAGGAGTAGGGGCGGTGATGGAAGGAGGAGCGACCTCTTGCTCCGACTCGGTGTATTCCACCTGGTCTTCATCATCTTCAGCCCCTTGAGCCATAAGGGTCTTCTCCGTGTCCTCCGAGACATCCGACATGTGTTCATCATCTTCGGAATCCAGGCGGCACTCGTGCATGGACTGGGCCATGACTACATCAGGTTCCACTGTAATTTGGACAGTGGGGATCAAATCCTTGGGCACCACAGAATCAGGGGAGGCCTTAGGGAACAGAAGTGACCTCAATTCTTCAGTGGCCAGGTACGGTCCGGTGGCATTCTTCTGGAAGCCACGCACCCACTTGCGTAGCTTCTCCCGAGAAGTGTCCCTGACCTCCGCTGAAGGAGGGTTATGGAAGGCATCAACTAGGTGAGTCTGGCAGACCGTACAGTTCAGTGGGTCCCAGAATTTCAAATCCCCTTTCTTGTTAGCACAAGGGGCGTGAGTCCTGCAAGCCGTATGCCCGTAGAAGTGCGGGCATTTCACAGCGCAGAGGTCGAAGTCACACTTCATCTGCTCCTCCTGTGGAAGAAAGAGAAAATGAGTATGGGGGGAGTCATAAGAATGGCTCTTAAGCTAAGTTAATATTAATCATTAATTTTAACTTGATAAAGGGTGTGATGCACAGAGGATTGAGATAGTAAAGAAACATACTCCATGCATCCCGCCCGGCTGGTTACCGCAAGCTTAATCCTTGGATAATCCGAGGTGGCCGAAGGCGCAGGATAGAATTCCCGCAGAAATCCATAGGGTAATGGAATTCCATGGGAATTGCCAAGGATAAGTTTTGGACTGAGGCCACTCAGTCCCAAATTAGGGGGCTAAAGATCCCCGAGGGTAACTGCTTCCGGCAACCAGCCGCGCTAAGATACACGCAGCATGCTGGAAATCTGAAGAATGCAAAAGGACAGCATGATTACTAATAGAATAGTACCAAGGTACTGATCCACTAACGTAAACAGGCCATCTGGTTGCAGTGTAGGGCTATCAATATCAGATGATAGCTAGTATAAGGGGGTGCAAGTCGTCTTGACGCCTCCGGGGGGTTCCGGCAGACCTCCGGCACGCCGGAGGCCGCTCCAGCAGAGTTTCTGGCATTAGTACAGACAATATAAGTCAAGAGTAATACCAGGGTGGCGGCCGCCGGCACAGCGGCGGCACACCGGCAGAGGGAGCGGCCATGGGGGTATGGGGAGAGTCACCAAGGTAGGAGGTGGGTATCGCCGACAGAGGAGGCGGCAAGGGACCGGCACCCGGATAATGAAAGAGACAGGGGGGAGGGATGTAAGGAGTCCAGCCATGGACTCCCAGACATCCCCCCCTGAGAGGGTGTACCCATGATAGAGGCTGGCTCTATCACCCAGAAGCAGGGGCCGCAGAGGACCGGGAGCTAGGGTAGCCCAAGGGAGGGCTAGGGGACACCCAAAGAGGGGGAGACCCCTGTATACAGAACACATCCAGTGGCTAACCCCATAGGACACTATGAAGGGTATATGTACCAGAGCGGACTGTACACAGAAGCTCAAGGTAGCCCTATCGCTCCACCCTAAGGAGGAGTTGTAGGACAGGGACAGATGGGTATAGACTAACCTAAGTATAGGCTAGGCTATACAAGAGATAGGTGGGGAGGGGAGAAGAGAAGAGTCTTCCATGAAAGGGGGTTCTGTACCAGAGCGGCCACTAAGGAAGGTAGGACACTCCCTAACCTAAGGTAAGGCAGCCTGACTGAAACGGTGCATGGGTACAGTTTCAACAAGGAACAGAATTACCCTTCCAAAACCTAACCTAGAGCAGGGTTGAGCGTCCTGAACTAGGAAGGATAGAAGACATATTGCTATCGCAGGACAGTCGTAGACTTAGTCCTAGCCATAGAGGAAAGACTAGCCGTTCCTCACTCTCAGGCGCAACCCTAAGGGGGGTTCATTCCCTTAGGGAGGACTGAGAGGCGATAATATACTCTGGTAAGAGCTTGATCCCCTTACGTGGTAAAGGGAGCAAGGCTACACAGAGGGAATGCCAAGGGCAGGGGGATGAAGGAAGCATATAGGGGTCCTACATGTAGGTTAGGTTAGAAAGACACACTAACTAACCTATCCCCTATATGGTCCCTGAAGGCGAAAACACTTGCATCACAGTCAATAGTATTGTATAATAATGCCACTATCTTCATAAGTAAGCCTAGGATCACTGATAAATATCATGCATGAACACTGATATAGGCGCTCTGGCCTGGGGGCTATAGTAGCCAACTGGTATAGGGTCAATCGATGACCGGTAAAAAAGCGTCAAAACACGATATAAAAGTTCCTAGCTATGAAGACTAAATAAACTAATGTTATCGATTAGTAAATGAGGCCGGAAGCGTTGTTGTGGCTAACTAAATAAGGTATGCAGAACAACAACGACGCCATAAAATGGCGGGTCCGGTAGAGGCACAGCTCTGCCACAAAACAACAAATATCTCGAAAAGTAATATTTACTTTACGGTCAGAGCTTAACTAAACAAAACTGGAACCTTGTACTCAACTTTCCAGAAGAAGGCGAGGCCGAAGGTAGCGACATAATAAAGATGCAAGGCGATAAAGATAGCACAGGGAAAATCCGTCTAAGTAAGGCGAGCTACTGTACAAAGGATGAAGACGGACGTGACGTCATTTAAGCAATGGCGCCCGTTTGTTTACGTCTCGAGTACCAAAAGTAGCCACGGATGAGATTAGCTATGGAACGGCTCCCAGCTATTCTCCGCCTTTACACACTGAAGCCTTAACTCTGTTCGGGGTGTAGATAGCTATGTGGCGCGTTAATACATACGTCCCCTGTTGATATACGATGTCTTAAAAGGGAAACCTTTAGGATACTCGCTCCAGAAGTTAGAATTCTGTGATAACCTGTGGTTAAATTCTCTGGGAATATCTTAGTAGTTATTTACCCAAGGAAGCTACCAAAAAGGAACCTTCCATCAGGACGCCATGGCTTGAGCCCAAAAATAGTGTTTGAAGGGATGTATTCGATAACGGTATGTTATTTTCAATAATAAAACCTCACTTTCTATTGCAGTAAGACTCTACAGACGAGCGCTCCAACATACGAGCATTCCGGGATACGATTCAGCTTCCAAATAAAATTATGCATAGAGATATGAGCACGCTTACTGATACTAACGCTAGATCCTAACGCCCAAAGCCCGCATCACTCATTCAGTTTACATGGTTGTTGATTTCTGTAAATGTCTGCCAAACATCTGTGGTGTTGTGTTTGCGATAATTACGTGATTTTCACGGTACAGTATTTATAAACATTCTTTGTTATAAGTGATGGCTTTAAGAAAGTGAGTGAGTTGGCTCGTTATTACAAGTGCAGTACATCGATGATATGTACAATCCTCAAACAGAGGGATTATTATCATTATTATTACTAGCCAAACTACAACCCTAGTTGGAAAAGCAAGATGCTATAAGCCTAAGGGCTCCAATAGGGAAAAATAGCTCAGTGAGGAAAGGAAATAAGGAAATAAATAAATGATGAGAATAAATTAACAATAAATCATTCTAAAAACAGTAACGTCAAAACAGATATGTCCTATGTAAACTATTAACAACGTCAAAAACAGATATGTCATATATAAACTATAAAAAGACTCATGTTAGCCTGGTCAACATGAAAACATTTGCTCCAACTTTGAACTTTTGAAATTCTACTGATTCAACTACCCGATTAGGAAGATCATTCCACAACTTGGTAACAGCTGGAATAAAACTTCTAGAAAACTGTGTAGTATTGAGCCTCATGATGGAGAAGGCCTGGCTATTAGAATTAACTGCATGCGTAATATTACGAACAGGATGGAACTGTTGAGGGAGATCTGAATGTAAAGGATGGTCAGAGTTATGAAAAATCTTATGCAACATGCATAATGAACTAATTGAACGACTGTGCCAAAGATTAATATCTAGATCAGGAATAAGAAATTTAATAGACAGTAAGTTTCTGTCCAACAAAGTAAGATGAGAATCAGCAGCTGACCACCAGACAGGAGAACAATACTAAAAACAAGGAAAATAATGAAAGAATTAAAACACTTCTTCAGAATAGATTGATCACCGAAAATCTTGTAAGACTTTCTCAATAAGCCAATTTTTTGTGCAATTGAAGAAGACACAGATCTAATGTGTTTCTCAAAAGTAAATTTGCTGTCGAGAATCACACCTAAAATTTTAAGAGTCATACAAATTTAAAGAAACATTATCAATACTGAGATCCGGATGTTGAGGAGCCACCGTCCTTGACCTACTTACAATCATACTTTGAGTTTTGTTAGGATTCAACTTCATACCCTATGATTTGCACCATGCACTAATTTTAGCTAAATCTCTATTAAGGGATTCACCAACCCCAGATCTACATTCAGGGGATGGAATTGATGCAAAGAGAGTAGCATCATCTGCATATGCAACAAGCTTGTTTTCTAGGGCAAACCACATCTCATGTGTATATAGTATGAAAAGTAATGGGCCAAGAACACTACCCTGTGGAACACCGGATATCACATTATATTCCTATACTCACTATGGTGCCCATCAACAACAACTCTTTTAGAGCTATTACTTAAAAAATCAATAATAATGCTAAGAAATGACCCACCCATTCCCAACTGTTTCAGTTTGAAAACAAGGGCCTCATGATTAACATGGTCAAAGGCAGCACTAAAATCAAGGCCAATCATACAAACTTCCTGACCACAATCAAGGGATTTCTGTATAACATTGGAGATTGTAAAAAGGGCATCACATGCTCCAAGGCCTTTATGAAAACCAAATTGCAAACTAGGGAGTAGATGATTACCTTCAGCAAACCTATTAAGACGTTTTGCCAGAAGACGTTCAAAAATTTTAAAAAATATGGAGGTTATGGAAATTGGGCGGTAATCAGTGGGACTTGAGCTATCACAAACACATTTACATAGAGGAGTAACATTACCAATTCTCCAACAAGTTCTAAAAGTTCCTCTTCTTGCTAACTTACGCAAAATAACAGATAACTTTGGAGCTAAGAAATCTGCTGTCTTTATAAAAAAACAAAGGAAAAATACCATTTGGGTCTACACCTCCATAAGCATCAAGGTCCATCAACAGAGCTTTAATGTAACGAGATCGAAAAGCTAAACTAGTTAGTTTAGCCTCAGGAAAACAGGAATGAGGAAGTTCAAGTTTTTCATTACTCTGTTTACTGTCAAAAACATCAGCCAAAAGGGTTGCCTTTTTCTTTGGACAGTGAGTGACTGAGCCATCTGGTTTAAGTAAAGGAGGAACTGTTGCATCTACACCAAAGAGTGCAGATTTAAGGGTAGACCACCATTTATGTTCCTGAGTTGTACAAGAAAGGGTTTCTTTTATGGTTAAATTGTACTCCTTTTCAGTTGAGGCATAAACTCTCTGAGCCAAAGCTCGAAGCTGAGTATAGTTGTTCCAGGTCAAATCTAATCTGTTACCCTTCCAAAGATGATAGGTCTCCTGCTTCTCCAAATAAGCATGTCTACAATCATCATTGAACCACGGTTTGTCCTTCACTCGGTACCTTAGCACACTAGAAGGGATACGCCTATCAATTATGTCGACTAGATTCTCATTCAGAGATACAACAGGATCTACACTACTATATAATTGTGACCAATTCAAGCAGAAAAGATCATGCAAAATCCCATTCCAGTCTGTTTGGGATTTCATATAAATTTTACAAGAGTATGATATATCAGGGACAGGCTGCTCAGTCTTCACTACTAATGAAATCAAGGCATGATCAGATGTCCTGACTGGAGAATCAACCTTACTGGATATAACGCCAGCGGAGTCGGTGTATATGAGGTCCAAGCAATTACCAGACCTGTGAGTAGCTTCATTTATGATTTGCTCACAGCCTGATTCAGAGGCAAAGTCTAAAGCTCGTAAGCCATATCGATTGGTAGGAGAGATGGTTCTTAACCACTCCCTATGGTGAGCATTAAAATCACCAACAAAGACAAAAGAAGCCTTTCTATCATCTTGTATCTTAGCCATAATGGTAAGAAGACAATCGAAGATAGAATCATCCATGTCTGGATTCCGGTAGATCGAACACAAATAAAAGTTGCTATGCCTGCCACAAACTTTTATTACCTGAATCTCATGACATCCACATTGATAGTAGGACTTGTAAGAAACAGGGTACTCGGTCCTAATATACACCGCCATTCCCCTGGCCCTAGGGATGGCATCACGTTTCAACATTATTGGCTTCTTAAAACCAGTTATAAGGAGCTCATATGAGTGCCTCATATTAGAAACCAAAGTTTCTGAGCACAAAAGAATATCATACTGTCTGGATGCAACTGTAAGGTCTTGGATATTTGCATGAAGACCACGAATATTGCAATACAGAAGACGATATTGACGAAATCTAGGACGTACTGGTCCCTGATTTCACTCAATGTCTCCATACAGCATAAGAATTAATAGAAATAAAAAAGAGACATCATACTTAAAAACTATATTAACAAGAATTATAACAAAAACAATATGTTCAGAACTATAAATAAAGTGATTGATGAAACCCATAGACTATAGTAAAAAGTTGGAAAAACTGGTCAACATGGAGGAGCCGATACACCATGCAAGGCTAAATACCCTCCTGGATAGCCACTTCAACTGAAGGGAGGACAGTAAGGATGGTTTTAAGAAGAAAAATACAGTAATCAGAAAAGGAAAAGACAACCTTCTGATACACCACCAAGCATCCATGGCCCTTCTATTAAGCCTGCCCAACACACCATTTCAAAAAATAAGAGGAAGAAAAAAAATAATAAAACCGAATAGTGTGCCCGAGTGTACCCTCAAGCAAGAGAACTCTAACCCAAGACAGTGGAAGACCATGGTACAGAGGCTATGGCACTACCCAAGACTAGAGAACGGTGGTTTGATTTTGGAGTGTCCTTCTCCTAGAAGAGCTGCTTACCATAGCTAAAGAGTCTCTTCTACCCTTACCAAGAGGAAAGTACACTAAACAATTACAGTACAGTAATTAACCCCTTGGGTGAAGAAGTGTTTAGTAATCTCATTGTTGTCAGGTGTATGAGGAAAGACGAGAATATGTAAAGAATAGGTCAGACTATTCTGCGTAAGCGTAAGCAAAGAAAAAATAAGCCGTAACCAGAGAGAGGGATCCAATGCATTACTGTTTGGCCAGTCAAAGGATCCAATACCTCTCTAGTGGTAGTATCTCAACGGGCGGCTGGTGCCTTGGCCGACCTACTTCAAGATTTAAAAAGCAATTATGCTAGGTTCAGTTAAGTCAATTGTAAGTTTAAGTGTTAGGCTAGGTGTAAGGAGCAGTACTGATATAGAAGTTTCCAAATCTCTCTCCTTCCCCTCCTCCGTCTCTCCTCCTCCACACACACTGCTGTTAGCCACTACAGTGTTATTGTTATTGTTATTATTATTATTATTATTATTGCTACAAGCTGAGCTATAACCCAAGTTGAAAAAGCAAGATGCTGTAAGCCCAAGGGCTCCAACAGGGAAAAATAGGTGGAAACAACTCTGGGCCGATTCCTGGACAATCTCTGTGATTCGTCTAGGATATCGCGTCCCGTTCATAACATCTCTCCCTCCCCTGACCAGGAATCCAGTGTCAATAGACTCCCTTGCCATGGAATCGGCAAGGGGGCAGGCCCTTCGCCAAACCCTGTTGAAGAAGGGCACTCTCCAAGAGGTCCTCGACAGGTCACCAGGCTTCTTCAGTCGACTCTTTCTTGTAAGAAAGGTATCTGGAGGCTGGAGACCAGTCATCGACCTCTCAGCCCTGAACAAGTTTGTCAAACAAACTCCATTCAGCATGGAGACAGCAGACACGGTCAGACTAGCGGTAAGACCTCAGGACTTCATGCGTACACTGCACCTAAAGGACGCGTAAGATCCCAGTCCATCCGTCTTCAAGGAAGTACTTAAGATTCAGCGTATGAAACAGAAAGTACCAGTTCAAGGTGCTGTGCTTCAGTCTTTCCACAGCACCTTAAGTTTTCACCAGAGTGTTTGCCCTATTGTCATCTTGGGCACACAGGATTGGCATCTGTCTCCTCCCTGTTTCGGTGCCCTGATCAGAGCCGTAACTCAGGCTTTCATGCCTGTCCTCTCTGAATTGGGACATGGAACCATGGCTTCCTCTACCCCATTGAAGAGAAAAAGAGGACTTCTAGACACGGTCACTATCCCAAGGGAGAAACTGATTCCACACAGACCTTCGAGGCAAGTTCCTTCTATTCCTCAGACTGCCTCTCCTTCCCTTTCAGATGAAGATTTCCCGTCTTCAAGGGAATCGCGTGAGAAGAAACTTTCCCCCATCTCACCAATGGATGAAACCTCTCTTCGCACCGAGAGGTCCACACAGTCAGGGATTGGAAGGAACATGCCACCCTCATCAATGTTGGAGTCTTACATCCTTCCCAGGAAGGAAGACTCCAAAACATTGTCTAAGTCCTCCACTAGCACTAGGATGGAGCCAACTAGCCACTCAGGGAATGTATGCGACTCTCCCCAAGAAGAGCCTTCAAGGATAGAAGGAGACTTCGCTGCAAGTCATACAACAGGATGAGACCAGCAAAAGTCAGAACACGCGTTTTGGCAAGTTCTGACACTAATGAGGGCTTTCAATGGATTTTCCGACCCAGAGATCCCTCCTCGAGAGGGCAAAGACATGGTCTTAGACCACGTCTTTGGTACTCAAAAGCCCTCTAAGACCAGTACAGCCCTGCCCTGGTCTCAAGGGATAAAGAGTACCAGGGACAAGATCTCACAATAGCTCTCTGAGATATCCTCCTCCAACCGTTCCAGTATTATTATTATTATTATTATTAAATGCTGAGCTACAACCCTAGTTGGAAAAGCAGGATGCTATAAGCCCAGGGGCCCCAACAGGGAAAATAGCTCAGTGAGGAAAGGAAACAAGGAAAAATAAAATATTTTAAGAATAGTAACAACATTTAAATAAATATTTCCTATATAAACAATAAAAACTTCAACAAAACAAGAGAAAGAGAAACTAGATACAACAGTGTGCCTGAGTGTACCCTCAAGCAAGAGAACTCTAACCCAAAACAGTGGAAGGCCATGGTACAGAGGCTATAGCACTACCCAAGACTAGAGAACAATGGTTTGATTTTGGAGTGTCCTTCTCCTAGAAGAGCTGCTTACCATAGCTAAAGAGTCTCTTCTACCCTTACCAAGAGGAAAGTAGCCACTGAACAATTACATTGCCGTAGTTAACCCCTGGGGTGAAGAAGAATTGTTTAGTAATCTCAGTGTTGTCAGGTGTATGAGGACACAGGAGAATCTGTAAAGAATAGGCCAGACTATTCGGTGTCTGTGTAGGCAAAGGGAAAGAACCGTAACCAGAGAGAAGGATCCAATATGGTACTGTCTGGCCAGTCAAAGGAATCCCTAACTCTCTAGCGGTAGTATCTCAACGGGCGGCTTGTGCCATGGCCAACCTACTACAAGCTCCTCCCACCTCCTTGCGTACACCAGAGGAGGTACTTCGAGATCCTAGAGGATCCTTGTCTAGCTCTGCCACTTCACCACTTGCTGGAAGAGCTAACCAGGGGAGTCCCTCTTGAGAGACTCTCCAACCGGCAGGTCTTGTTCTCGGCAGCCGAGATCCTCAATCAGGATGTCGCGAAGTGTGCTATGCAAGCTACTTCGTGGCTCGATATCTGGTTGGGGATCTTAGGTATCCTGATACGTTCTGAGGATTTCTCCAAGGAACGTACCTGGAAAGCTATGGAAACCTTCCTTCTCTCAGGTACTCGCACGATCGAGTTTCTGGCCCAACAAGTCTCGAACTTGTGGGCAAATACCATCCTGAAACATCGGGATGCAGTAGCCGAGAGATTCCATCAGAAGGTCCCTAGCGCCGAGATCAATAGGCTCAGACATTCCTCCATGGAGGGGTCTGTTCTTTTCGAGCCTAATGATGTGGAACATGCCGCTGAGAGGTGGAGGAAGTCTCATCAAGATTCCCTCCTTCATAGGGCTTTAAAATCCAAGCCCTATAAGCCTCCAGCACCACAGCAGTCCCGTCGAGCCAAGACCACTACGACGACAACAGCAGCGAAGATGATGGTGTCTAAGCCCTTTCCTATCAAAGAAAGGAAAGGCAAAAAGTCCTCCAGGGGAGGCAAAAATCCTAGAGGGAGCAGCCGAGGCCGCAAACGCTAGGATAGGCAGTCCCCCTGCATTTCCACCAGTGAGGGGATGCCTACAAAGTTGCTCAAACAGGTGGAAGCAACTCGTGGCCAATACCTGGACAATCTCCGTGACCAGTCTAGGATATCGCGTCCCATTCATAACATCTCTACCTCCCCTGATGACAAATCCAGTGTCATTGAACTCCCTTGCCATGGGATCGGCAAGGGGTCAAGCCCTTCGGGCAGAAGTCCAGACCCTATTGAAGAACGGCGCTCTCCAAGAGGTCCTCGACGGATCCCCAGGTTTCTTCAGTCGACTTTCTTGTAAAAAAGGCATCTGAAGGCTGGAGACTAGTCATCAACCTCTCAGCTCTGAACAAGTTTGTCAAACAAACTCCGTTCAGCATGGAGACGGCAGACACGGTCAGACTAGCAGTAAGACCGCAAGACTTCTTGTGCACACTGGACCTAAAGGACGCGTACTTCCAGATCCCAGTCCATCCGTCTTCAAGGAAGTACTTGAGATTCAGCCTAGACAACAGAAAGTACCAGTTCAAGGTGCTGTGCTTCGGTCTTTCCACAGCACCACAAGTCTTCACCAGAATGTTCACCCTAGTATCATCTTGGGCACACAGGATTGCCAGCCGTCTCCTCCGTTATCTGGACGACTGGTTAATCCTAGCAGACTCGGTGTCAACCCTTCTTCAACACCGAGACAAACTTCTGAGACTTTGCCAAGATCTGGGGATCATGGTAAATCTCGAGAAGTCTTCCCTGCTTCCCACTCAAAGATTGGTATACTTAGGCATGATTAGAGACACCATTCTCCACAAAGCCTTCCCATCAGACGACAGAATAGCAAGGCTGAGGAAGGTCGCAAGACCTTTTCTCAGACTAGAAGAACTTCCAGCCCAATCGTGGTTACGTCTCCTCGGTCACCTTTCATCGCTGGGCCGGTTAGTTCCCAATGGTCGCCTCAGGATGAGATCCCTCCAGTGGCGACTCAAGTCCTGGTGGAATCAAGCTTACGACTCCCCGGACATCCAGATCCCCATGGGACCTGTGGAACTGACGGACCTCCAGTGGTGGGTGGCAGACGAGAACCTACAAAAGGGAGTGGATCTTCTCATCCTCCCTCCGGATTTGATGCTGTTTTCAGATGCTTCAAAAAAAGGGTGGGAGCCCATGTGCTTCACCACTCGACCTCAGGCCTCTGGTCAGAGTTGGAAAAGTACCTCCACCATGATCACGAGATGAAGGCCATTTTTCTAGCCCTTCAACAGTTCCAACATTACCTGGCAAGTCACTCTGTGGTGGTGATGAGTGACAACACCACAGTAGTGGCCTACATCAACAAACGAGGTACTTTTTCGCTGCAACTATCCCATCTAGCAGTATAGATACTGAGATGGGCCGAAATCCACGCTTTATTCCGGGCAAAAGGAATGTGCTCGCCGACAACCTGAGCAGAGCATCTCAGATAGTGAGTACCGAGTGGTCTTTCGATCATCTAGTAGCCAACAAAGTCCTGACTTTGTGGGCTTCTCCGACTGTGGACCTCTTCGCAACGGCCCTGAACTTCAGGCTCCCGCTGTACTGTTCCCCAGTCCCAGACCCCAAGGTTATCTGGCAAGATGCTTTCCAACAATGGTGGGATAACATCGACGTTTACGTCTTTCCCCCGTTCTGTCTGATGAGGAGGGTACTCAACAAGACCAGAACATCGGTCAATCTTTCAATGACCCTCATAGCTCTGGTATGGCATCACGCAGAATGGTTCCCGGACCTTCTGCAACTCCTAACGGAGCCGCCAAGAGAACTCCCTCCACGACACAATCTACTCAAACAACCACACGCCAACATCTTCCACAAAACCATAGCTTCACTATGACTTCACGCCTTGAGACTTTCCAGTATCTCCACTCTCAGAGAGAATTTTTGCAACAAGTTTCAATCAGTATGTATGGACACCTGCGAAATTCATCATCAGCAGTCTACCAGGCAAAGTGGAAAGTCTTCTGTGATTGGTGTCGTGGAAGGGGTATCTCTCCACTCAATGCCACTATTCCAGCAATAGCGGAGTTCCTCGTGTATTTCCGTGAAGAAATGTGCCTATCAGTCTTGGCAGTGAAAGGCTATCGCTCAGCCTTAAGCCTCGCCTTTAGCCTGAAAGGAATGGACATTTCTTCATCGCTAGAACTTTCTCTACTTATACGTAGTTATGAACTTACCTGCCCTCAGTTGGAAGTGAGACCTCCCCCATGGAACGTGGTTCGAGTTCTCAGGTCTCTTAAGAGACCACCCTATGAACCATTACACCAGGCATCAGATCGCCACCTAACTTGGAAGACGGCATTCCTGCTAGCTTTGGCCTCGGCCAAGCGAGCCAGCGAACTTCATGGTCTCTCATACGACATCGCCCATTCAAGGGGATGGTGGGAGGTAATGTTCAGCTTCGTCCCTGAGTTTATTGCTAAGACTCAGAACCCAGGAGTAGCGGATCCTTGATTCGATTCCTTCCGGATTTCTGGTCTACGTACTGTAACAGATTACCGAGACCATCTCTTACTATGCCCATTAAGAAGCTTGAGGCTGTACCTCAAGAGAACAGCCGCAGCCCGTCCTCGTGTGCCAGCACTATTCCTCAGCACAGGAAGGACTAAGAGGAGGGTCACCAAGAACACCATCTCTGCATGGATTCGCAGGGTCATTGACCATGCACTGAATTCAGACCTTCCTCCGTCACGTCGCCCCCAGAGCACATGATGTCAGGGGCATAGCTACGTCCCTGGCCTTCAAAAGAAATTTTTCAGTGACGCAGGTTTTTCAAGCTGGGGTGTGGAAATGGCAAACCACGTTCACATCCCACTACCTGCAAGATGTGACCCACAGGAGACTCGATACTTTCTCTACCGGTCCTGTGGTGGCTGCACAACAGCTGGTTTAAAACCTCAAGCTCTTTATTGGACAAGTAGCAGGTTGCGGGCATTGTTACCCGGTTTTAGTCTGCATGAATGAAAAGGTTTGACTGCCCCTTATTCTTTTCATCATCCTCTCCCTTGGGGAAAGCAGTATCCTGAGTTCTCTACATAGCTGACCTCAAACCACTGCAGGTAAACCATGCTTCCTTGTGTTCCTAGTATTAATATTAATACTGTTACGTCCCCATACCCTGACGAGGTGGTATTGGGAAAGTCCTTGTCTACAAGTTTCCATCTAAAGAACTTTTTAGGACGAGTCACACTTCTTCATACCTTCACACACAGGTTGCGTAGGCCGCAGACCTTGCGTAGCAAGGTTTTAGCGAGGTACAGAGGCTCCTTATTTCTTGAGTGCTAACACCTTCAAATAAGGAGCCCCCGGGCAAAGCCAAAAGCCAGACTGGCTGGGACGTCCACCCTTCCTAATGGGTGAGTCACCCCTATTAAATAGCGTGGTTTGTATTCCAGTTACGGAACAAATGACAAATTCGTAGATAATTTGTATTTTCCTAACCATACAAACATTAGCTATTTAACCAAACTTGTCCGCCAGCCTTATCCTCCTTGAAGTCTTACCTCCAAGCAAAGTGAGCTCAAGCACAGGTGTGTGAGAGGCGGGGGCCTAGTAAGCTGCCCTCCCCTACCCCTGCTAACTAGCGGTGTGGGTAGTAAACCCTAGTTAAAAATTAATGGCTCGTCATTTCAGCTGCACCGAAAGTAATACCCTCTATTAAATAGCTAAGGTTTATATAGTAAAGAAAAATACAAATTATCTACGAATTTTGTCATATTGCCTTCCTCTAGGGAAGGTAATACTCCCTGCATCTCGCCCAAATTTCTCCCACTATTGTATTGGCTGACAACCCTCGTAAAGACCTAGACCTGGGTGTGCTGTGGCCTACCTTTGGGATCGATGGTGTCCCACTGGTGGAGAAACTCCCAGAGATTCTAACACCCACTAGAGCTGTGTGAGGATGCCCCTGCTTGTGTCCTTGCTTGCTGCCACAGATGAACCACTGCTGGTTGCTGGGGTTCTGTCTGCTGCCAGGAAATTCTTGACCTCGGTGAAGGGAAAGCATGGTCGCTCCTCACCTTCTTTGTTTGTTTCGGCACCTTCTTCTTCCCCTGCGTAGGAGGTGCCTGCTGCTAGGAAGAAGAAGAGTACAGTTGCAGTAGTTCTCTCAGGCACAGGATGAGTCACTTGGAGAAGTCTCTTGAATCTTCTCTCAGTTCCTCTGCATGATTTTGTGGGAGGAGTAGCATTATACCAAAACCATCACACTAGGAAAGCGACGAGGTACAAGTGTCAAGGGCCAGGTCTTGCAAGTGACCAGTCATAGGTGCTACTGGTCAGAACGACGAGTTATTCTCTAGTTCCGCTCCTGCCAAGGGAATTTCCCAGGATGCCTGGTTGATTCCATCACCATGCACAGGAACTCTCAGATGAAAAACAAAAGCTCTCCTGAAGATCTCACCTGACGTTGATCGTGTTCCAGGAAGAGACAAGCAACGAACACCTCCAGGCCCACGCACTAAGAAGGCTGGTCGCTCTAAGCATTCTTTGACTCCAATAGGAAAGTTTACCCCTCCACGAGCTAAGAAGGCAAAAGAGATGATGAACCACGAGTACTACCAAGAATGCTGAAAAATCAGAGGTCGCTAGAGTAATCACAATGTGCACGACCATCTCCACAATTGCCTCCTAAGGCTAGATCACCTTGTAGAGATCAGATCGTGACTCCCGACGGCACGAGCACCTTATTCATCGTCAGGGTCACTCACTTTACTTACAAAATAGTTTTCACTAGAAGACTCACCAGAGTGTACCCCCTTCAGTGCTAAGTCCTACTGGGAGCAGACGATTCTAGGAGGGTAAGTTTTCTCCTTTGTCTAAGTGCCAATGATCACCGGCATGCACATGATCACAACACGCTAAGCCAACACCCGCTAGATTACCATGATTATGAACACTGACATGTGCACGATCATCATGCTCTAAAGCCCTACCAAGATCACTGGCACTCACAAATTCGCCAACACGTAAACAATCCCAGACACACTTATGATCATGGTTAGGCTCACGTATTTACCTCATTAAAAGTATAACAGCTAATCCAGCTTTGCTGAAGTCATAGCCCTATTAAAGGGTTCAGTTTTGTATGGTTAAGTAAAAGGCAAATGGTTACTTGCTAATGCTAAAGAGAATTCAGATAAAATAAGCAATTCAACAGAAATGTGTTCTTTGGAACATTAATATTATGAAGCAACTGTCCCTCCTCTTTTAACAAGTGAGAGGATGCCTTCTTTTCTTCCAAGACCCATTTTACAAATATTCCTTTGAAGATATATGACACCCATCCGTTGGTCAGAAGACTTCCATTGCTCTTTTGACAGGGATCTCCCAGTGTTCATGATCTTTTCACACAGGCCTGATCAGTCTATCTCAAGAAATGCCGATTCAGTTTCTTTCTATATTGCTTCTTTTGTTGACAAGGTAATTAGAATCCTTCTGGGGTTTGTGAACCCTACAATCCAGTTTACAGGCACTGCCTTTCACCAACAAGTGAGTCTCCTTATTAAATGATGAAGGTTTGTTCTGCATAGGAACAAATTAAAAGAATTTTAGATTGTATTTTTCCTACCTATTCAAACTTGATCCTTCAAAGAGAATTTCCCCTTGACCTAATTTGAATTATGAAATAAGTATCAAAACTCAATAGGCTTCGCACTTGTTTTTCTCATTAGCTGAGCTAGCCCACGTCTAAAATGTATCCATAAGGACAGGTTTATACGAGTAGGAAATAGGATTTGTATATTTACAATATTTTTATAATGTGCAGTTTCATACATTCATGTTCCTACCTTTTAAATTTACTCAACCTTACATTCTATATATTTAGAAATTTTATATATTTTTTAACCACAGCTACTACTGTATATCATTCTTTGGGGTCTTTTAATAATGAATAAGTCATAAGGGTAGTATTTCAGAAAAGATAGACTGATGAACAAATTGCTTGTGCAAAGTGCAGATAGTAAAGAATACGACATATCTGTCTTGTGATTCACGAACAAAGGAATCTCAGGTAGTAGCTGTTAAAGCAATGGAGAGAGGTAAAAAATGTACAATAGACAAAGCTTATAAACTAAAGGTTATTAAGACTTAAGAGTTTATGATGAGTGAACAACTTAAGATACTGTGGAGACAGAGAATTTGTTTGTCTTTAATGTTTGTGCTATATATATCATTTAGATGAAAGGTATAATTGGCATAAATTGTTTTTCAGAAACTAAGCAATACTGTATGGTATGTACTGTAATAGAAGTTAGTTCTTTTAAGGAATAAACTAAGAAACCTTGTTATGTTGAGTTTGTTCTTTTGAAATATAAATGTAATTATACCTCTGTTCATTATTGTAATTACAGGAATTTTCTTATTTTTTCAGTCTGCAATCTTCAACTTTGAAAGCTTGCTGAGTGTGTTGCTTCTCATGATTTGCACGTGCACATATATACGAGGATTTGCTCCTTCTTTGTTGGATAGACAGAAAACGGGGTAAGAATTGAATTACAAAATTTTCAAGATGGTCTAATGGTTACAGCAAGCTAGATCTGTTTTTACATGCATACAAACCCTTATCTGTTAATAGGAGTATGCTTTCAGCAAAGCTGGATATGGCTGTTAAAATGGTGTCGTGGTGGCGTGGAAGCCCTGCGTACCTGACAGACCAATGAGACCTCACTTTGTTTTCCGTCACCGGATAGTACAGACGTACTACTGGACTCAACTGGCCATTAAACATTTTCCTTTTTCTTTTAGATAATTGAGTTATCAGATTGTCTTCAACAAGGATGTTCAGAAGAAAGGACGTATTTCCAGTGGTTTCCCGATAACTGTAGCTGCGTGACAGTTTTCTGTGCAGACCTGTCAGGTGCAGAAGTAGGTTGGCCAAGGCACTAGCCACTTGTTGAGATACTACCAGTGGAGAGGTATTGGGTCCTTTGACTGGCCAGATAGTACTACATTGGATCACCCTCTTATTAAGGCTCATATTTTCTTTGCCTACACATACACCAAATATTCTGACCTGTTCTTTACACATCTTCCTCTTTCCTCATACACCTATCAACACTAATCTAACCAAACAATTCTTCTTCACTCAAAGGGTTAACTACGGCACTGTAATTGTTCAGTAGTTACTTTGTTCTTGGTAAGGTTAGAAGAGCTTCTAATTATGGTAAATAGCTCTATTAGAAGGACACTACAAAATCAAACCATCATTCTCTAGTCTTGGGTAGAGCCATATCCTGTTTACCATTGTCTTGGCCAAAAGTTCTGTTGCTATAGGGTACACCTAGGCATGTTTGGAGATATTGAACAAAATATGGAACCAGTGGGTCTTAGACTTCGTAATGTCATCTAATTATGGCAATATTATTCGTGGACTGCATGACAATATTCAAGACCTTGCAGTGGCCTTCTAAAAGTACTATATGATATTCTATTATGCTCAGAAACTTTGGTTTCTCAAATGAATTGCTTATCTGAATTCCTTATTCCAAGTGTTTAGAAACCCATAATTTTGAATGGTAACTGCTTGGACCTAGTATACGCTAACACCCCTGGTGTCATAAATTAAGGTTGGTTCTCCAGTTGGGTCATCTGATAAGGCTTTAATTTTGTTAGTAATTAAGGCTGAGCAGCCTGTCCCAGATGTATCATAATCTTGTAAAATATATTTGTTCATTCACACACACAAACCCTTTGCTCTTTACTAAGGATATTGTAGTGCAGGATATATAACAACTTGGGCTGCCTTGCTGTATCTTTATTGATCTGATTCAGCCTGTAAAGCATGAAAATATAAATAGGTATCCAAACATGATTTTCACCACATTTAACAACAATACATTTAATAACATCACATTTTATAATATATAATACATTAACAATAATACATAGTCATAGTGCAATGAATAATAATAATGCTAAATGAACTGCACACGACAAATGCATACTCGCTCAACTTACAATGTGACCGCCCATTCTTAGCCATGGTAATTAATTGAATACGCCATCCGTCTATACACTGCCACCGACACTTGTCAGTCATAACACCGTCCTGCACTGCTTCCCCGTACCAACATAAAGAACTTGCTTGAAGGATTTTCGGTATCAGACCATTACAATTTCTCGTGCCTGTATCCTCATTATGTCCCCGAATACAATGACAATACAAACATTAATGTAAAGTTTACTAATAAATTTTCATAACAAATGCAGAACCAGCCAAATGTAATTTACACAAAAAAATAACTGCATCCTATGACATGAATATGTCAATCACGAATGGAAATTACACTACAATAATCACAACAATGACAACTGAGGCGGTGAAAAGTACAACTAAGAAAATCCCAAGGATGGGAGAATTTTGCGGCAGTCTCTTATCCTTGGAGCAATCCGACAGTCAATACAAATGCCGCTTATAACTAAAGCAACATGTTCAGTAATTTTGAATATTCCAAAAGTTACAATATTACTAAATACAATCCCCAATATTTATCCAACTTAACATGTACATGAATTTCATTAACTGGAATATTACTAAAACCACATAAATACAAACTATTATGATGATGATCATAATATAGATATATTGTTCCGGTGTAGCTGAAACCTAGCCATAAACTTTAAACGCGAGGTGTAAATGACCCTCTACTAGTTAAAAGGGGTAGTAGGGTTGTAGACTAGCCACCTCGTTCACACACTCACCCAGTGCAATACGTCGGTTTTGACACAGTAGAGTGAAGACGTGCTGTCTCGCTTTTCTATAAACCCATTTATTTACCTGGCCATAAACTCACTTGGTTTTCGTTCTCTTTACAGGTATGTTTGATTTTTCTGAGGACTGCTAATACTGCATGTGGGTTTCCCCTAGCATAGCTGGCTGCTCTTGCGGCATGTATATGTCGGCCTGGGAGACTGATCCTCATAACTATTGCCCTGTGTGCAGATAACACTCATGCACTGAGGCCACTCTCTGCAAAGAGTGTCAGGGGCAGTCATTCTCCCAATGGGAGTGGTACGGTAGGCAACAAAAGAAGTCTAAAAGGAATTCTTTGCCTTCTGGGTCTTCCTTGAAGTCGAAGAAATCCTGACTTCTTCCCCCGACACCTTGTTCCCTCCCCACTGACTCAGCTTCTTCGGCCTCCTCTGGAGGGCGGTCGACCAAGAGTGATGCCTGTTTGACCCCCAAGCAACCCTCTGGAGCAGAAGATCCCGTCACTTCCCATAGCAAAGCAGCGGCGCCCCAGCCCTTATAAGAATAGTTCACTTGACGCTTTGCATCAGCTTTAGCCTAAGATTGGGGCTCAGGAGTGCACAACTGCCTCCTCAGGGGTTGGCCATGGCCTTCCCCCTGAGCTGTTGGAGCAGGGTTCCCTCCAGTAGGTCTTGTGCCCCTCGCTGAGATGTCCTCTCCAACTCCTCTCCCACCCGAGGAGTTGGTGGCAGGTTCTCCATGGAGTCTCAGCCATGCATGCAATCACCCCGGGATGAGCACACACGCTGAGCTTGTTCAGCATACTAGACTCGCCCGGCAGAAACCTTCGGTTCTTCCACCCTCCGAGGCTGGTCGCTCTTCTCGCTAGCATGAGAGTGCTTCTTCACTTGAGTGGTTCACCTCTCAAGTGTCTCAGAAGAAAATATTTGACTCGTCGATACCTCGCTCCAGCTCTTTGGAACTCTTTGGTGATCAAGGCCGTCAACACCCTGTAGTCATAGCCCCTTCCCACTGTGCCTTTAAGCAAGCACAAGTCGCTGTAAGTCTCACGAATGTGGTTCCCTTTGCTGCCCCACCTCGGGTGTCTACACCTCGGGGAAGTGCCGGCAGGTTCTAGCGTTCCTGTGTGATGACACTTCGCATTCAAGAATAAGCCACCTTTGCCTTGCTCGCCTCCATCTGAGCGAGGCACGAGCAAAGCTACTTGCGAGCTTCCTCCAGTTACTCTTACAAGTTCTCTCGCACCACGTCTCATTACTACAGCTCGTGAACAACCAGTTCCTAGTAAGGCAGTGGAGTCATGCTCATCACCACGCAATCGGCAACCACCTGCAGGCGAGGTAGGCGGGCAAGCTCCTGCTTCTGGTGAAGGTCTGATCGCATCTCTCCCAGCGCATACTACCTTGGTATGCTCGCCGAGAGAAGCAGTTGCTCGCGATCAGCCAGAGGGCTCACCCTTGAGAGATCTTGAGGTCATCCCTTTGTTTGCAAAGGGCATGCCATGGTTTCTAGAGCTTGTACAGGCTGTGAAACAGGCAGTTGTCAACTCTGTTCCAGTGCCACCAACAACAGTTTCTTCTTGACCAATTACTATCCCTCTTGCTGTGTTTGGATCTCTGGAAGTTCCAGCCCACTTGTGGATCCTAGTCATATTAGTACTGCCTCCAAGCATTCTCCTCCTCCTCCCCATTTGGATCTTCCTTTGCCTTTCAATCGCTCGTCTAGATACCTCTAAGACTTCCCGTGATGAGCCTGATCCTATTTTGTAGAAATTGGATATCATCCTGATTAAACTGACTAAGAAACAAAGGAGACTGAGGCAGGAGACACTTCTCCATGGAATACCTTGCATCTGAGAATGAGCAGAGGTTTGAGACCTCCGGGGTAGGTCTCGTTCAAGGACAAGTACTGGTTGTCCCTGGTGAATCATCCGCTCCGCCCCCGATGCCTCTGTCTGCCTTCATGACCCCCCAGCAGGTTTTGCAGCCAGCAGGAAATCCTCGGAAGGAAACTTCCTCTCTTCTTGCCTCCTTCACGGCTAAGCCTGGGGAGTGTAAGGATATGAAAACCCTTCAGAATAACTTTGCTTCAAAGCCTCTTGATCCCCCAGAAAAACAGGAGGCTCTCAGTTTGTTTCCAAACTTGTTATTTTCCACAACTCAGCACTTTGTTCCTCTATCAGGGTAGTTGTTGATAAAGCTGACTCAGCTCAGGCTCTTTTGGGTATGAGCTTTGAGTTGGATGACTTCAAAGACATTAAGTCAGAATGCTCTGACAGTGTGCTGCCTTTACCAGCTAGCCCAAGAACCTCTTCTGTTGATCAGAGAGATTCGGACCATTCCTTTTTGCAGATCTTGGATCTTGAGGAAAATCAACGGACTGGATGATCCATTTTACTTTCCTTCTGAAGGGAAGGACACAGTCCTTGACTTCTTCTGCCAGGCCTCCTGAACCGGAAAGACCAGGATTGAGTTACCCTGGTCTAGAATGGTAAAGGGAGCCAGGAAGAAGTCCATATCTCAGGTCACAGGATCTGCAAACTTTTTCAGGGCTAGCAACTTATCACGGTTAATTCCTCCGCTGTTAGTACAGCAGAAGAAATACAGTTATACCTAGGTACTCGACCATAATCCATTCGGGATCAGTGTTCGACCACCGATTTGTTCGAGTACCGAAACCTTTTTTCCCATAAGAAATAATGGTTTTATTTTTATACGTTACTACGCATTCCAAAATGCCCAAAATATTAATAAAACGTGTACCTAAACAACAATAATTATTTAAATGTGTACGAAATTGGTCGGAAAACCCTATAAAACAATTTTAAACCATTTACTGTACCTTTGAGCAGCGGTTCGATGGCATACAGGAATGGATGTGGAGAGGATGGAAGGGGGAGGTTACTGCTTGGAAGAAGAGTCCCCTTCCATGAAGTGGCTGGGTAGGTCTCCTTCAGGGGATTTTTCTCTCTCCAGTAAAAGGTTGGGCAAATCTCCTTCAGGGGTTTTTTCTTTTCTGTCTCTCTTCTTTGGAGGGGAATCAGGCTGGGATGTAGCAGCTCTTTTCATTTATGAAAAACATGTCAATTGTCAGCTGCTTCTTTCTCTTCTGCACTATTCTTCTAAAATGAGACATAAAATTATCATTAACATTATCAATGTAGGTATTGGCCGGCATTTTCTTCCAAAATAACCCGGTCTCATTGCAATTGAAGACTTGCTGCAGGATAAAATTTTGTTCCTTAATGTATTGGTCAAATTCGCCAACGTATTTTTCAGCCGCCGCCTGATCCAAACTGGCTGCCTCCCCATGCCTAGTCACACGGTGAATACCAGTTCTGTTCCAGAATTTCCCGAACCAGCCCCTGCTTGCATTAAAAATGAATGACAAATCACTTTCACTAGTACTGGCACTTCTTTTCACCAATTCTTCATAAATATGAAGAGCTTTTTCGCAAATGAAAGCTTCACTTATACTTTCCCCGGCCAACTGCTTTTCTTTAATAAATATAAGGAGCAACTTTTCCAATTCCTCAATTGCTTGTGGCCTTTGCTTACTAATTGCTGTCACTCCCTGTGCAACATTAGCTTTCTTTATCACTTCCTTATTTTTCGTAAAGGTCGAAATGGTTGACTTCGCCATGCCATACTGTAAGGCTAGATCAGACACTCGTACACTATTCTCGTATTTCGCAATAATTTCCTTCTTCAACTCGATCGTTGTTCACACTGTTTTCCTGTTATCCTTCCTCTTATCACTAACTTTCTTGGGGCCCATTATTATCGGCAAAAAAAGGCAATAAAATGCACTAAATCGCAATAAATTCTCAACACGTGTTGTCAGAATGACGATCTCTCTTGAAATGATGCAACCCAACCGGGCGAGAGTAACCGAGATGGCCGCTCATCTCACTCGGCCACACGTTCGGCTGTGTTCGAGTTCCGATTTTTTGTTCGAACACCGCAGCAAAAATTACTTGATTTTTTTGTTCGAATTTAGAGTCGTTCGACTACCGAGGTATCACTGTACTACAACATCCTTCACGATGACCCTTCTCCACTGCCCCCGGGCCCAGCGATCTTGGTATTGGCACATAATATAACCGTAGACAGGTTAGTGGCTCAACAGGTGACTTTCTCGGCTGCAAAAGCCGCGAACATGGAGTGGGTTGCAAAGGCTTCCTTGCAAGCTATTTCACGGATCGACTGCTGGTCTGGTTCCATTGGGTATCTGATTGCCAACGAGAACTTATCCAATCCTGAGTGGAAGGAACCAATGAACATCTTTTTGCTTTTAGGAGCGAGACCAGTCGAGTTCCTCGTTCACAACGTAGCCAACTAGTGGGCGAACTGGATTCTGGAAAGGCAAGACTCTGTCATTTCAAAATGATTCCAGAGTCAGGTGCCAAAGAGAGATGCTCAAGCTATGCAACTCGTTAATGGAAGGTGCTTTGTTATGTAACTCGTAAGATATTGACGCTGGAGGATAGCAAGTCACGACTCCCTCCATGAGTAAGTAACATCTTGCCCTCATTCTTCGGCCCCATCTACTCTGTGCACAGACAGGCACATAAGAAGATATCAGATGCTTTGAGGCAGTCCAGTGCCAAGACGCAAGCTCCTAAGCAACACTCTTGGCAAGGGCCCTAGGGGCAGAGGAGGGAGAGGTGGAAGATGTGGCCGCTCTTGCTAAGGGGGCATTCCTCCTGCCTGTTCACCGATGGGAGGATGCCTGAAGCATAGGTGTCAGAGATGGGAGTTCTTTAGGGCCAAACCTAGGATGGTGTCAGTTATTCTCAGTATAATGTGCAGTATATGAGAGTTGAATGAATAATTACCTTTTTTCTTCTCTTACAAACATCCCTTCTTTGGGAGTATCAACATAGAACATTACTTATGCAGGTAACGATATCTCTGTGACCAGTTTATAAAATTTAGACATATTAAAATTTTGAAAAGGATGGTTCATACATTTTTACAAACTTATTAAAATTTTGAAAAGGATGGTTCATACATTTTTACAAACTTCTTGGGGCTGTGACTGTCACTCATCTTTATGTTTATGATGCTGACATCTTGACCATATCTCTCTTACGAGCTGGTTGAGATTTTCATTACTATCATCATTATCCCTTGGGTCAATGGTCTAGCAAGCACTATCTTCCTCTGAGTCTTCTCTCGTCTTAGGGAAGACTCGTTTGAATAACGACACTGTATTTTGTGTAGGAACAAATTACAATTTTTATCTCCATTTCCCGCCTCATCCACCCCTCAGGTCTTGACCATGAGTGAGTGATGAAAGTCATGCTGATCTAGTTACTCCTACCCAGTGTGGGTGGGATGCTGACAGCCATACAGTTGTCAGAATCCAGCGATTTCCTTAATTATGGTCGTCGGCAAACAGTTACGGAGTACTGTACAGTAAACCATTTAAATGACTCAGGTTTGTATAGCCAGAAAAAATAAAGATTATTTTAAAAAGTGTGTAGTTTTTTTGCAACAGATCAAATCATGTTAGCCTTTGATTACTTTTTTAAGTCTTCATTGTGTAGATAATTTCTTGTTGATTTTATGTCATGTCTTAGCCTATTGCTATTTTCATCTTATGTTATGCAGTGGAGGACTGCATCAGCTACTATTACATCAAGACTTTACATACGCATAAACATTCTTTGAGCTGAGTTGTGAATCGACTCTAAAATAAGTGCATGTCTTAAAGTAATTTAGTTTTTATTTACAATTGATAAGTAATATTGTGTGGTGGGTCAAGGTTATTAAGGCCATTTTTTATTGTTCATTTAAGGGAAGTAAAAAAATAGCCAAATACATATGTAATTAAAGCCTCAATGATGCTAAATGTCAAAAAGTTTATTGTAATGAGCTAATTTAGATCAGTTCCCATAATTATCAGATTATTGATAATTCATTTTTTATATAAGTAATATTCCTACATATCTTGCTAAATTACTTTGCTTATGAATCATTAAAGGGTTTATGAAAACATAATTTCCCTTTGTTTCCAGTTTTGCAGGAACATTTTGGAAGATGGCAAGAATAGGAGAGCGGAAAAGTCCTTGGGTAGCTGCTGCGTGCATATTGATGGCCGTCAATGTACTCTTTCTCTCATAGCTATGATTGATATACGTTCTTATACTTGCAAATAACAAACTCTTCTTCTCTTATTTTGGATTAGAAGTGGATAGTATTTTATAATGTTTGAAAATAAAAAGCTGCTTTACACAAGCCAATTTACAATGGCATGGGTTGAGATTCAAAAGTTAAGTACAGTTTGACAATTGTTTTATACCACAGGTTATTGATGTCTTTTTTGTTTATTAATAATTGGATATGACTTGGAACGAAAGTTTTTGTTTTAATGAATGATGTGGATGACTTATTTGGTATTTCAGTTTTTGGGGCCATTGGATGATGTAATTGTTGGTTGTTAAAACAGATTTGTATGTGGTATATTCTAATCATGATTATTAGATATAAATATAACTTGTTTACCAATAACTCATGTAGATTTTATTTCAAATATGCAATATCCTAATATAGGGAAAATTACTTTAGAAAGTGTATCAAAATCTTTCATAATTTAATTTGTATATTATAATTGAGTTGTCTGTCTCACCTTAGAGTTTAGACGAACATTTCAGTCAGTGTCGCATATGCTTGACATATACAGTATTGTTATAGTCTAACAAAAGAAAATTGCAGCTCACCTCAGATTTAGGGAAGTTTATTTGCTTTTAAATTACACCAGTTAAGGCTGGTTCATTTATTACAAGTTTTCTGACATTAGTTTGCAGAATTTAAGAAAGAATGTAGCTAATGTCGATGGAGTGTTCACACATGTTGCAATTTTTTTTAGTGCTAATTGACTTTTTGTTTGCCGGGAAATCGTGTAGATTAAAAGTACATACACACTTAATAGATGATGAAGACATGTTAGTCCTTTAAGCTCCATAAGACGTACTGTATTTGATATATTATGCCTTTAATGCATACATGTCGATTATTTACCAGTTTTTTTTTTATTATTTATGAATATGGAAATTTTGCAAAATATTTAACATATGTCAGTGGAAAGAAAGTTTGATGAGCTAAATGATAAAAAATTGTACAAAAGTTTTAGAGTACTATCTTGTAAAGGTGATAAAGTAAAATGTCCGCAAAAAAAAAGGCCTGTTGCTCGAGGGACAAAACATTTGTTATTATTATTATTATCATTATTATTATTATTATTATTATTATTATTATTATTATTATTATTATTATTACTAGCCAAGCTACAACCCTATTTGGAAAAGCAAGATGCTATAAGCCCAAGGGCTCCAATAGGGAATAATAGCCTAGTGAGGGAAGGAAATAAGGAAATAAATAAATGATGAGAACAAGTTAACAATAAATCATTCTAAAACAGTAACAACGTTAAAACACATATGTCCTATATAAACTATTAACAATGTCAAAAACAGATATGTCACATATAAACTATGAAAAGACTCATGTGAGCCTGGTCAACATAAAAACATTTGCTCCAACTTTGAACTTTTGAAGTTCTACTGATTCAACTACCCGATTAGGAAGATCATTCCATAACTTAGTAACAGCTGGAACAAAACTTCTAAAATACTGTGTAGTATTGAGCCTCATGATGGAGAAGGCATCGCTATTAGAATTAACTGCCTGCCTAGTATTACGAACAGGATAGAATTGTCCAGGGAGATGTGAATGTAAAGGATGGTTAGAGTTATGAAAAATCTTATACAACATGCATAATGAACTAATTGAATGACGGTGCCAAAGATTAATATCTAGATCAGGAATAAGAAATTTAATAACCGTAAGTTTCTGTCCAACAAATTAAGATGAAAATCGGCAGCTGAAGACCAGACTGGAGAACAATACTAAAAACAAGGTAGAATGAAAGAATTAAAACACTTCTTCAGAATAGATTGATCACCAAAAATCTTAAAAGACTTTCTCAATAAGCCAATTTTTTTTTGCAATTGAAGAAGGCACAGACCTAACGTGTTTCTCAAAAGTAGATTTGCTGTTGAGAATCACACCTAAAATTTTAAAAGTCATACAAATTTAAAGAAACATTATTAATACTGAGATCCGGATGTTGAGGAGCCACCGTCCGTGACCTACTTACAATCTTACTTTGAGTTTTGTAAGGATTCAACTTCATACCCCATAATTTGCACCATGCACTAATTTTAGCTAAATCTCTATTAAGGGATTCACCAACCCCAGATCTACATTCAGGGGATGGAATTGATGCAAAGAGAGTAGCATCATCTGCATATGTAACAAGCTTGTTTTCTAGGCCAAACCACAGGTCATGTGTATATAATATGAAAAGTAATGGACCAAGAACACTACCCTGTGGAACACTGGATATCACATTCCTATACTCACTATGGTGCCTATCAACAACTCTTTGAGATCTATTACTTTAAAAATCAATAATAATGCTAAGAAACGACCCACCCACTCCCAACTGTTTTGAGTGTGAAAATAAAGGCCTCATGATTAACACGGTCAAAGGCAACACTAGAATCAAGGCCAATAATACGAACTTCCTGACCACAATCAAGGGATTTCTGTACAGCATTGGAGTTTGTAAAAAGGGTATCACATGCTCCAAGGCCTTTATGAAAACCAAATTGCAAACTAGGGAATAGATGATTACCTTCAGCAAACCTATTAAGACGTTTTGCCAGAAGACGCTCAAAAACTTTAGATAATATGGGAGTTATGGAAATTGGGCAGTAATCAGTGGGACTTGAGCTACCACAAACACATTTACATAGAGGAGTAACATTACCAATCCTCCAACAAGTGCTAAAAGCTCCTCTTCTTGCTAACTTGCGCAAAATAACAGATAACTTTGGAGCTAAGAAATCTGCTGTCTTTATAAAAAACAAAGGAAAAATACCATTTGGGTCTACACCTCCATAAGCATCAAGGTCCATCAACAGAGCTTTAATTTCATGAGATCGAAAAGCTAAACTAGTTAGTTTAGCCTCAGGAAAACAGGAATGAGGAAGTTCAAGTTTTTCATTACTCTGTTTACTGTCAAAAACATCAGCCCTTTGGTGAGGGATTGGAGGTTGAACAGTTAATGTATGGTGTTTGGAAATTCCGTCCATTTACCAAGACATTTCCCTCAATTTTGGGGGTTAGCCGACATCAAAGGAACAAAAGGGGACTTTCTCTTTGCTCCTCCCAGCCTGACGAGGGATTCAGCCGAGTTTGGCTGATACTGCTAGGTACTTGCCACCCCTCCCCTGTTATCCACCACAAAGGAAGTTACCGAAGGACGAAAAAATGGGGTGTCATTGATTTATTTACAAACATTGTGACAAAGAATACAGCTACCAAACATTTTTCCTATCGGTATTACTGTAATGTTTTTTAATATACAGTACAGTGAATCAAGTAATAGTACCTGATTATTCAAATCAATCATAATTTTCATCTAATACTGTATAGATAAAAGACAGTACACAAGGGTTTAGTCTGAAAAATGTCATGCAATTTTCATTTTTTCAAGATTAAATTAATCATTTTCATAAGATACAAATGTAACTTCAATAAATATCATTGAGGCTTTAATATTAAATATGTATTTGGATATTTTTTTACTTCCCTTAAATAAACAATAAAAAAGGCCTAAATAACCCTGACCCACCACACAATATTACTTATCAATACAATCTTAGAAGTACAGGGTCGTTTTAGAAGAGGTAGGGGTTGTAGGAATC